>NC_056740.1:73356391-73457666 GCF_019279795.1 Protopterus annectens | reverse complement strand
TATATATATATATATATATATTTATTTATTTCAGTTTGAGATTACCGGGAAAGTCCACTGGGCCACGAAGTACCCATTTTCAGTGGAGGCCCGGGGAGAAAAGCTCCAAAGTCAGTACAATCAATTAAATGTCCAAAGAGTAAGAATACATAATAATAGCAGTGCAAAATAACAAGAACATAAATTTTTTTTTTTTTTTTTTTTTTTTTTTTTAGATAATTTGCAATATTGTCTTCTTTACAGTCAACAGGGAGTAGGCTAAATCATTTTGGGAATTAGAAATGAAGTGTGAGAGTAGATTTGTGAAGGGGTAAAGAGGAGCTTAGTGTAGAAAGTCTGTATGATTTATATAGGGTGAAAGCAGGAACATATCCATTTGGAGGAAAGGTATGAGTAGAGTTGGGTCTTGAAGTGATCTGTGTTAGCTATAGTCCTCAGTGGTTGAGGGAGAGAGTTCCATTTTTTGCTTAGATAGAAGAATAGTAGTAGCTTGCCAGCGGAAAGTTTAGGTCTGTGAATGGAGATTAGGTTTTGGTGTTTTGATCTCAAAGATCGTTTTGGGATGTAAGGGGGAAGGATGTTGGATAAAACTGGGCATTTTTCTGGATAGAATATTAGTTTGTGAGCGGTTGTTAGTTGAAGATGGTCAAGGTGGTTAGGGAGTTCTAACCAGTTCAGAGATGGTCAAGGTGGTTAGGGAGTTCTAACCAGTTCAGAGATTGAAGGGTAAGGCAGTGGTGTGTTGAGGTTTTGGATTTAGTGGCAAATTTAGAGATCTTGTTATAGCAAGCTTCAAGTTTAGAGGTGAGGGAAGCAGATAGATTAGTTAGAAGAGGGGCACCATAAAGGAGAGAGGGAAGGAGGTAGGTGGTTGCTAAGGTGTGCCTAGAGGAGTTTGAAAGAAATAGGTTATTCCTGTAGAGCATGCCTAACTTTTGGTGGGTTTTTTTTATATGTGGAGATCGAATGATAATGCCAAGGAGTTTAGTGGAGGGGACCACTTTTATAGGAGTGTTGGTTTGGCTTAGGATGTTGAAAGTGGTTTTGTCAAATGAAGAAGTCTTGGTAGGGGGAAAATTAGTATTTACGATTTATTGGAGTTGAGGGAGAGATGGTGTTTGTGCATCCAGTTTTCTGTTATGGAAAAAGTTATTTGAGTTTTGTACATAAGTTCAAAGAAGTTTGGGGCAGCACAAACTAAGGTAGAGTCATCAGAGTGAATCCCTTTTCCCTTTTTAAGGGATTCCTCAACATCTTGTAAAACAAATGACCCTGTTTCTCTAGTTTTTGATGATTATTTTGTCTCGGGGGGGGGGGGGGTCATAGATTTAGAGCCTTTAGATCAAATCAGGCAAAGTTGTTTTATTTGGGGATCTTTCTACTGCCAAAGAAAGAAGGAATTTGGAGACCAGTCCTAGCTAGACTTCACTTTGGTCAGTCTCTGTTAATGTCTCAACATCAAAATATAATCCCACCAAACCTTGTTACACTAGTACTTGTCCTCAATTTCAGGGCAATTGTTGGGTTAATAGACGCTTATCACATACCAATCTGCAGAGAAATCAGATGTTTCATAAAATTTTCTGCATCTACCTTACATGATCAGTTCTCTCTCACCCTTTGGTTGGTTTACTCTGTTAAGGGCTTACTGCAGATTTTAGTGCATTCTCATCTTTCCAAATTTGGATGATTGTCTTGCGTTTGCAGACTCTTTACAATTGTAAAGACTCCTTGACAAATGTCAAGAAATTCCTACTCAGCCTGGGTTTCATGTGAACTTAGAGAAGTCATGTTTCATCCCTTCCCACAGAATATTTTTTTCTGAGTGTTGCATATAGTGGCTGAAAACCCGGGGGGGGGGGTGTCTTCCTTAAGCCTAGCCAAGTTTTCCTAAAATAGTAATGTCCTGTATCCAAATAGGATATTGAAGGCCAGGCATTTATAAGCTACCTCTGTCCATAAGTGGTGCCAGGCATGGTGTAAATATCCTATTCGCCATCCACTGGTCTAGGTTGTGCTTAATTAACTGGGTAGTAGACAAACTGTTTCATATTGCTGGGAAACCTGTTCCATACAAGTGGGAGTCTTAGGAACACACATCTCTCTCTCCAGCATGGTCCGTCAGTCAGAATTCAGGTCCATAGACCATGTATTTCTGGTACTCTTTGATTTACGAATATGTAGGAGATTCATAAGTGTGGAGGTTGCAGATGGCTTGTATGCAAGGCGTGGATCACTCAACAGTCTATAGGAGACTCAGTAGCAGGAAGGGGTTTTAAGGCTCACTGCATAAGGCAGGTTTGTTTCACCTTGTATCTGTTTTATAAGGAACTCCTGAGGTCACTCTGCTTGCTACACATTTCTGGTCAGGTATATACCAGAGAGAGCATTGTACTCTGGTCTGATAAAGGTAGAGTACAGTGGAATCAGGACCTCTTTGGACCTAGATAACATGCCCTAACTTACAAGTTGTGCAACATAAAACATGTTCTTCACCACTGTGGCCACATGGTGGTCGAAATTAAGGCTACAGTCTGCGTCTTTGCCCAGATCCTTGACCACTGGGTCAACTCTTTGGGTATATTATTGACATGGTAATTAGCTGGTGCAGTTATGCATTTCTTAGCATTGAGTTTAATATCATGGCTTTGGCACCATTTGTTAGTCCGAGATGGACCTTCTTGAAGAATGCTAGCATCTCCAGGGGGAGTCGGTGATGACCCCCAGCTTGCAGTCGTCTGCAAACTTAGTCTGGCATAAACCTTCAGCATTAGTTTTCATTTCAGAGAAGTAGATACCAAAAAGGAGTGGGCCCAGTACTGAGCCCTGGGGGACTTCTCTAGTGACTGGCTTCTTGGTGGAGGTGACCTCACCTATTTTGATCTCCTGGGTACTGTCAGTTAACCAGCTGGCTGTCCAGGGGGTGACAAAATGGTTTATACCCAAGTAAGTAACCTTGACTGCAATGCTTGAATGAGGTATTGCATCAGAAGACTTGGTCAGGTTGAGGTAAGCTGCGTGCACATTATTTCCTTCATCCAGTGCTTTAATAAGCATGATCTTCCCTTAACAAAGCCGAGCTGTGATGGGTCCAATGTTAGCAGGTTACCTATATCCTCATTTTTCTTGTCCATGATGATTCTTTCCATGGCTTTACATAAGAGACTGGTAAGACTTGTGGACCTGTAGTTATCCAGATCAGTGTTTGGACCTTCTTTGTGCAGGGGAATGCCTGTAGCCATCTTCTATTCCTTGGCACAAAACCTGACTGAAGGCTGCAGTTAGTGATTCAGGTGGACCAGAGAGGTCATGTTTTGTGCTATTTATTAAACATCCCAGGATGTTATTTGGGCCCATTGATGCAGTATTTTTGGCCTTGGAAAGTGCATCGATGACCTGTTCCATAGTAATGGTTGGGGGATTGTGTTACGTTGTATTTCCTTTAGATTGTTGGGGGGGGGAGGGATTTGAGCTGAACTTGTAAGCCAAAAGTTTGGCAGTGGCCTCTGGTTCAGAGTGGATGATGCTATGTACAGTAGGTTCTGTACATTGTTGTTAATTTCCTCTGAGGTTATGGGCGTAGCTGTAGAAAGCTTTGTGGTTGTCTTTTGCCTGAGAAGCTAGTTTTTTTTTTTTTTTCAGATTTAGCTTTTGAAGTGTTAATTGACCTTCTTAGTTGTCTGATTTGATTGATCAAGGTGCTTATAGTATGTATGGCTGTGCTTCTCTTACACTTCGCCAAGATTTTTTTTTTCTTGTTCTATAATCGATTTGATATTGTAATTCCACCAGGGTGGCTTGTCCTTTGATGTTGTGCCATACTTAATATGAATGGGCACAGCTCGCGTTATGCAGCTGTCAGTATTGCTGTACAGAGACTTTGCAAATAGATGAGTGTATGCTATGGTGTTTACTTTGGGGGTGCTTGGAATTTAGCCAGGGTTTTGCTTATTAAAGAGAGGTTAGCCATCGAATAGTTTTAATTTTATTTGCTTCCTGGATTTAATTTTCTTTCAGGTACTATTGTCTTATGGTCAGATCTGAGAGTGGTGTAAGAATAGCAATAGGACGGTAGTTTGAGAGTTCTACAGAAGTATCAACTTTGTGAATAGGTATAACATGGGATTTTTTTCCACAAAGAAGGGATGTAGGTTTCACTAATAGATCGAGTAATGATAATGACGACAGGGTAAGCTTTAGAATTTGCAGTGGCCTTTAGAAAGAAAGAGGTAGCAAGTTGTCAGCAGATGGGGAACAAAGTTTGAGTTTAAGAAGCTTTCTAATATGACTAGTTGGAATGGGTTTGAGTGAAAGGGTGGTTATGAAGTGTAGGGGTTGAGGAATGAGAGGGAATGGAAGGGTTGGAAGTATTCAAAAGTTTGCTAGTAGAATCAATGAAGTATGAATTGAAAAGTGATGCAGTTTCTTTAGGTGTGCTGTTAGGGCAGGGGTTGGGAGTAATAGGTTTGCCTGGATGAAGGATTTGGTTAAATGTATTCCAGACTTTTTTTGGGTTTCTAGGTGTTGTAGTTTGGGGTGATTGATATAAATTTTTCTTATTCTTAATTGTGTTCTTTTTGGTTAGATTCTGAAGTTCCTTGTATTTTTTGAGGCGAGAGAGGGATTTAGAACATGACCAGAGTTTTCAAGCAGTGTCTCTGTTCTGTATAAGTGACAGAGTATAGTTAGTAAGCCAGGGCCAATAGCGAGATTTGTCTCTAATAGTTCTTGGAGGGGCAAGGGAGTTCAGAATATTTAGGAATATGGAATTAAATTGAAGAACTGCTTCGTCAAGAGGGATAAAAGAAAGAAAGGACCAATCAGTAGCAGAAAGGTAGTTATTAAAAGTGTCTGGTTTGAAGTTTGTTAACTTATGACAAACTTCAAGTATGAGTTCTCAACAGGTGAGGGGTAGATCATAGGGTGCAAGTAGGAGAGTGATCACTAATTGAATCTGGTAGTGTTTCAGGGTGGTGATAAAGATTAGAATTGGACAACAGAATCCAGTCAAGTAAGGAATGCGTGTTTGTGGGTTTAAGAAATGTAGGCATAGAGATGAGCTGAGTGAAGCCGTAAAGGTTAATAGTGGCAGAAGAGGAGTTAGTGGTGAAAAGAAGCCAGTTTGTTAACATCACCTAAGATTATTGTTTTGTTGGGTATGTTGGTAGATATCCAATGAAGAATTTGTGTTACCAGCGATGTGTTGTCTCCAAAGGGTATGTAGATGGCTGCTATAGTTAGCGTTTTATGATCATTAAGTTTGCAGTTAGCAAGAATGAGTTCAGCAGGGTAAAAAGACTGAGTAGGGTTGGTTAGAGGGGATAAGGTTCGGGAATTAGCAAACATTATGGCAACACCTCCACCTTTTTATGAGTTCTATCCTGACGTAAGATACTGTTATCAGGGGGCAAGAATTTCTTTGAGTGATGTGTTTTAAGCCAAGTTTCAGAGAGAGTAATAATATCAGGGTTATACTGGAATATCCAAGAGTGAAATTCAGTTATTTTATTTAGTAAACTGTGAATGTTGATAGAGTAAAAGGAAAGGTGTTTATGACTAAATTTAGGTAATGAAAGGTATTGTAGTGAGACCAGTTCACTCTCAACCCATGTCTCCCCTTCTCTGTTTGCTTCAGTCTGTTACAGCAGATGCCTCAGTCTTTGCTTTGGGGGGTCTGTTTCGAAAGAGGTGAAATTGTAAGGTCTATGGAACTAGCCGTTCATATTGAAGCACATAAATGTCATAGAGATGCTGGCAGTATCTAGTGCTTTACAAACATTTAAATCTCTAGTCCTCAGGACCTCTGCAAGTTCTCATAAACACCACCACAGTGATGTGGCATATAAGCAAACAAGTGGGTACTAGAACTTATGATATTTATAGACTTGCCATGATGGCATGGGAGGTGACCATTCATCTCAGTTTGTCTCTAGGCCTCATACATTCTCTCAGAGCAAGATATTGTAGAAGACTAGCTAAGCAGGTCCAGGACAGACCCTCAGAGATGGAAACTACACCTGGGTTTTTCCGGAAATTGATCCAGCTGCAGAGAACATTAAAACGAGACATTTATATTAATTCTGCACCAGGATTCCTTGCAAAAGCTGGAAAACAATATGTTCTTTTATTCACTTGTTGCAGTATTCATAATGTTTGGGTTATCCTCCACTCATCTGCCTAAATGTCTGGCTAGTATCCTGGGCAGGTTCATGTCATCTAGGAAAGGAAAGTATAGGTGCGGATGTCAGATCCCCAAAAAGGATGCCCACGACCTCTGCCTTTTCTGCCTAGGGCCCAGCCATGACTGTAAATGTGCGATTTGTCAGGCCTTCGTTTCTAAGACTCTTTGCAGCTGTCTGTACATCTTAAACATCTATTTGGAAAACCAGCGTCTTAAACGGTTGGCTGTGGCAGTGGATTGACTGTCCAGTCAGACTGAGCCACCAAAAAAAGGCGCCAAAGTTTCCAGGCTGGAACCTACTGCTTCACCTCCTCCACCCGACATTCTCTCTGTGGTTGTGTGGTTGACATTTGCCTGGAAGAACATACAGAACTAGCCGATTCCGGTGTAGTGGGTACCGTTTCGGAGGCTGCAGAACCTAGGGCTGAAAGCACATCCGTGGAGGTTATGTGGACATAGAGTACCACCAATGATGGGGAACCTCTGCTTGCAATGGATGTCCAGACTGGCCCTTTCTCTGGTATACAACCATCTGAACCTAGGCTATTATTATGCCCTACACCCTCTAGGCCTTTCCCTTCTTTAAAAAGAAAACAAGACACAACATGTTTCTCCAGCCTCTGAAAGCCTGCCTGATTGGAAAGCTTCTCCCAGATCTTATTTAATGCCTTCTTGGCCCTTAGGCCTTCAGTGGCTGCTTCCCCTCCATTTGCCCCTCCAGTTATCAGTCCTAGGCTTTAGACTGAAGATACTCTTCCACTTGAAGCTGAAGACTCTTCAGATGCATCTTTAGAGGACTCCCTTTCCTATGCCTCTCAAATGCCTTCCCCTCTTGGGTATGTCTCCCCAGAAGAGGACTCTGCTGAGGCAGACTCCCCTGGCGAAGACCTCACCTTTGGAGAAATCCTCTCTCGAATGAGGGAGTTTTTTAAATGGGACTCTACTGAAATGACTGAGGTTCAAAAGAGGTAATATAGGTTCATAGGTTCATACTAGGCTATCTGCCCAAGGGCATTTATAAGCCTAGCCCATAGTTATGTGGCTTTCGCCACCCCTTTAGTTTGAATAAAAACTATGCCTATCATTTTTCTGTGCCTCTGTCAAGCAGTGACACTGAAGTAATCCCTGGGGTATATCTGCGATCTCCCATCCATTGGTCAAGATTCCTCTTGAACAAGGCCAGCGAGGTGCTCTGCCTCACATGTACCGGGATTTTGTTCCACAGCATAGGGAGTCTCTGGGTGATGAATCTGTCCCTCCAGCACGTGCTATTTATAACCGTGTCAAGGTTTAAGTCTCCCGCCCTTGTGGTTCTGAGGGATCTAGATTTTTTGAGGTGAAGCATATTCATCAAATCTGGGTTTGACATGGCCTTATATGTCAGGCACAGGTCACCTCTGAGCAAGCGGTATGAGACTGAATAGAGCTGGAGTTCTTTCAGTCGGGCAGCATAAGACATATTTTGAGACCCTTTATCCTTTTGGTGAGGAACTTTTGGGGCCTTTCAAGCTGCATCAGGTGTCTGGTCAGATACATTCCGGACCGGGCATTGTACTCAATCATAGGTCTAATGAGTGATGAGTACAGGGGGACGATGACCTCCCTTGATCTAGATGTGAATCCCTTCATGATCAGGTGGGCGATATAGAAGGTTTTCCTAACTACTTTAGCAACATGAGTGTCAAACGAAAGGCTACTGTCAACTTGGGTCCCCAGATCCCTGATGACTTTTTCTGTGCTCAGTGGATTGCCATCTATATGGTAGCTAGGGGTAACCTTGTTTTTCCCAAAGGGTATGACTATGCATTTTTTGGCGTTTAACTTCAGGCTATGGCTCTGGCACCAGTTATCCGTTTCTGTGAGGCCCTTCTGGAGGATATCTGTGTCAGATGTGTTTTCGACTATGGCCCAGTTTGCAGTCATCTGCAAACTTTGTCAGCCATAACCCTCCTGTGTTTGCTTGTACTTCAGAAAAGTAGATGCTGAACAAGAGTGGACCCAGGACTGAGCCCTGTGGGACACCACTTGTGACAGGCTTTGAGTCTGACATGGCTCCAGCAACTCTGACCCTGTGGGTTCTGTCGCTTAGCCAGTTTGCAACCCATCTTGTGATGTATGGGTTTACATTCAAGCTGATGAGTTTTTCGATGATACCTGAGTGGGGTATTGTCGAAGGCCTTTGCCAGGTCGAGGTAGGCTGTATGGACTGCCTTTCCCTCATCAATGGCCTTGGTGACTGTCTCGAAAAAGTCAACCAAGTTTAAGAGGCAGCATCTGCCTTTGACAAAGCCAAACTGGGTTGGATCCAAAGTCTGCAAGTTCCCTATGTCTTTATTTATGAGTTCCATTATGATCCTCTCCATGGCTTTGCAGATAAGGCTTGTCAAGCTAATGAGGCGGTAATTTCCAGGGTCTGTGGAGTCACCGCCCTTATGAAGTGGGACCACAGTCGCCGTGCGCCACTCCTTGGGTACGTATCCTGAGGTGAGGCTAAGATTAAACAGCTGTCCTAACTGTGGGTTTAATTCCTCGTTGAGTTCATGAAGCACACAGCCGGGGACACCATCCGGTCCCATGGATGCTGTGTTTTTTGCCTTAGTGAGGGCAGTTCTCACCTGGGCATTGGAGATGTTTGGGGGGCTACAATCCTCTAGAATAGATATCTCTCCTTTTGGGGGGGAGGGGGGGGGGAGGGGGGGGGGAGTTTGCACTGAACCTGTCAGCCAGTATGTTAGCAATGTGTGTAGGTTCAGTAATTTTCACATCATTTTGAACTAATTCTGAGCATATCTGGATGTTTCCTCCTAGGTTTCTAACATAGCTAAAGAAGGCCTTATGATTGTCTTTAGAGTCCTTGGCGATTTTTCTCTCAAAATTTGCCTTGGATGATATGAACTCTTAAAATGGACACCACCTTCTGCTATTCCACCAGACTTACCAGCATTTTTAGATACCTTCTACGCAGCCTCTAAAAATCCTGAATCCCAACCCTGAGCCCCTAGAATGCTTGACAGATTTCATAAGGTCCCAGAAAGGGCCAGATTCCTGAACTGCCCTGTTGCAGACCCTGGCACTAATTCAGTCTCTGCAGACAAGCCCTCCAGATTTCTACCTTCCACCTCTGTCCTTCCCACTGATAAGGACAGTAAGACATGGAGCGCATTGGCAAAAAGATACACACATCTGCCACTTTGGGCTTTAGGGCTGTTAACTACCAGACTCGCATGTCTAAGTATGCTTTGGCCCTTTTGAGTCAAGTTTCTAAACTTTTCCTGATCTCCCAGACTCTTACTAGGGCTCAAATGTCTAACCTCATTTCCTTGTCCTCTCAAGTGATGAGACATTTTATCAGATGCAGTTGTAATACTGCAGAGGCCTCTGCCAGATGATCTGCCACTCCCAGTGCTCAGGAGGTACTGTTGGCTGAGACTCCAACCCCTACCTGACGATATCCGGGTTAAGCTTCTGGATGCATCCCTGGACAATTTTGCCCTATTTGGGGCCGAAGTTGCAGAGCTTTTCAAGACCCTTCAGCAAAAAGGGAAAGAATTACAGGATTTAAAGCATTTGTTTGCGTCTCCAATCCCTAAATTCCATAGGACTTTTCCCATCAAGACACAGTTGATCAGAAAACATTCTGCTCCTACTCCTCATTCCAGGACAAAAAGAGCTCCAAGAAGCAGCGGCTTCCATTCAGGCCTGCTCAGACTCCAGCTCAGAAACCTAAGTTTCATGACAGGGCAGGTAGTCTACGACTACCTGCCTTCTTCTGTAGTCCTTCCAGATTCCATCCCCCTTTCCCAAAGACACTCTTACTGTCTTCCTGTCTGGCAAAGCATTACCTCAGACAAGTGGGTCTTATCAGTTATAGAAAAGGGTTACTTTATGACTTGGATCATTCCTCCCACCTTAAGAGGCACCCCACAGTCACTGAAGGACCAACTTCCCCTTTTCCAAACAGTCTTGGACAGCCTCCTCTCTCAAGGGCCTATCCAACCTGTCCCTCTGTCAGAGAAGGGAAAGGGCTTTTACTCCAGACTTTTTCTAGTCCCAAGTAAAGACGGCCCATGGAGACCCATCCTGGACCTCTTCCACCTCAACCTCTTTCTACAAGTACCCACTTTTCACATGCTTGTACTCCAGACCCCCCGCCCACTAATGCCTCAGTCATTTCTGGCCACTTTGGCCATCAACGGTGCATATCCTCATAAGGCCCAGTTATAGGAAGTATTTATGCTTCTCTGTGAGTTCCTCGCATTTTCAATTCTCTACTTTACCTTGGACTATCTGCTGCTCCAAGGGTATTCACCCAGTATCTGGCTCCAGTGATGGCCTATTGCAGGGTCCAAGGGATTCAAATTTTTCCATACCTGAATGACTACCTATACATCCAGCTCCAAAAAGTCATTTCTGTCCTGCAGTCTGGGTTTCAAAATCAGTTTCCCCATGTGCAAACTAAATGCCTCCCAGGACCAAGTTTTCCTGGGGTGCAGAATCAGGACAGATGTTATGAGAGTATTCCTTCCACTCCAAAAGGTGGAAAGTCTGAAGGAATCCCTACTGTCTATACTCCATGCCACTGCAATGACAGCAAGCGAATATCTCAGAATTCTAGGATGTTCATCGTGTTACACTGCTGCAGTCATTACACTTGGGTTATCCTGCCGTCAGGCAGTTCCCCAGTCGGCCTGAGTTCCAAAGTCCTGGTCTGGCGTCAGTTGCTGTCGCCTCCTCCCCGACGTCAGTGCGATGGGTATATAAGATGCAGCCGACGCCATTTTCTTCAGTCTTTCTTGCTGCGCGGTGCCCAAAGCAAAAGCAGTTCGCAAGTGCCGGTCGGCCGACTCCTGAGATTTTCATTCCGAATCCAGTAACGAAGTCTTCTACAAAGCTAAGTACCCGTTGAAACTTTTCTTGCCTCAGACCGATGTCAGTAAAAGTTAATAACTGTATTTCTTGTGGGAAGCAAATACCTCATAAGGATTTCCATTCCTATTGTATCCCATGCCTAGGCCCAGACCACGACATCACTGGTTGTCGGTTTTGTGCTAGGTTTAACAAGCGCACTATTAAACGTCTGTTTGATTTTGCCCAACATTATTTTGGCAGAATATTCAATTACACCATGCCGTCGGAACTTCCGACGACCGGAATACATAAAAAGCGCAAAGACAAGGACAGGCATCCGAGGCCCAAACCTGATGACGAGGCCTCTTCTAGGCCAGTTGCCAGTTCTCCGGTTTTCAGCGAGGTCCTTCGCAGCCCCTGACGACTGCTTCTGCAGAACCACAGGCTGCCTCAAACTCCCACGTGGAGCTGGCTGGCCCTTCGGACGTACAAGTTTTTCAGCCTACCGAAACTAACCCTTCAGAGGGAACAGAAGTAGCTGAGCAATCCACAACTTCAGAGTGTGTTTTAAGACCTACTCAGTTAAGCATTACACCCTCTGCTAAGTCTAAGCCTCCCTTAAAAACAAAGAAACAAATACAGCATTCTCCAGGACAGGCCTCCATGCCTAAGAAACAAATGCTCAAAATGGCTGAAGACCTAATCACCCTGATCAGGGGGTCCCATTCCCCCTCCTGATAAAAGGCCTAGACAGGATGCAGACTATGACTCATCCGACCAGGTGTCCATTTCTTCAGATTCATCCTCAGACCTAGGATATCCTTTACCTCCTTATGATGATTCTGATGCTGAGGAATCTATTCCATCAGCCTCTCCGCCCGAGGACTACTCCTTTGGGGAAACCTTACACACCATGAGGGAGCATTTCCATTGGGAAGGCCAGGATTACTCAGAATCCAAGAAAAGGCTCAGAGACTTCCTTTTTATTACCTCAACACAGACCCCTTGCTATTCAGCCAGTGTTAGATATTGTGGATGATGTGTGTACTGAATCCAGCTTAAATCCTGACTCCTTACCTCCAGCCCCAGTTAAACTTGACAGATATTACAGAGTTCCTGACTCTCTCAAATTTCTGCATAAAAGCCCTGTTGTTGACCCTGAAACTATTTCTCAGGGACCCAAAGGGATTAAGGCCTCATCAGCAAAAAAACCCAGTTCCCTCTGACACAGATTCCAGAGCATTAGACAGATGGGGAAAGAAAGTATATACGTCTTCAACTTTAACAATGAGAGTCTTAAATTGCCATTTTCACATGCTAAAATATCAGCAATTTTTGATGTCTCTGTTGAAACAAAAAATGCTTCCAGATTCAGATCCTCCTAATTTTAAAGAAATGCAGGATTTATTGCATGCAGCTGAACAAGTGGGAAAACATACTTTGCAATGTGGTTTTGAGTCTTTAGAGGCCTCCTGTAGAGCAGCAGTTACAGGCTCTGAAGAAGACATACTTGGTTAAAAGAACATACGTTACCAGATCATGTTAAAGCAAAATTATTGGATGCACCTTTGCAGCGGGATGTGTTACTTGGAGTTAAGGCAGAAGAGGTATTAAAGAAGATGGAGGATAAGGCAAAGTCTATGCAAACGGTGAAGGATTTCTTACAGTTTCATCCTCCTTCTTTTAGCAGAAATTGGCCAACAAAGAATTGGTCCTTTCCAGTTACAGACGGACTTTAAAGGGGCAGATACAGACATCCAAGAGGTAGAGGTCAACCACAAGGTCCTTACAGGCTTCGACAATGGGGTGCACCAGGCCAGAAAGAAGGGGAAGATTGGCCCCAACCATATAAAAAGCAGCCTCAATGACTTCCCACTACAGCTGCCAAACAGCTCTCTCTTGGCAGCCCCCTTAGGAGGAAAACTGGCACTTTTCTATCACAATTGGCATTGGATCACCAAAGACAAATGGGTTCTCAACATTGTATCTCAAGGTTACAGGTTCCACTTTCACACTCTGCCAAGGTTAAAAGGAATGCCAAATCTGCCACCAAATCAATGGGCAGAGGCTCAAAAACAAATTACAGCACTCATGGACATGAGAGCTATTCAAAAGGTACCACCACAGGAGCAAGGACAAGGATTTTACTCGAGACTCTTTCTGGTTCCCAGAAAGGACAAAGCCTGGAGGCCCATTCTGGATCTTTCTTTTCTAAACACTTACCTAGAGGTTCCGAAATTCAAAATGTTGACACTACAGCAGCTTCTTCCCATGCTGGGCAAGGAAGCTTGGCTCGTGACCTTGGATCTCTAGGAGGCATACCTGCATGTCCCTATCGGACAAAACTGCAGAAGATACCTCAGATTCATAGCTGGTTCAATGCACTATCAATTCTCTGCACTGCCCTTTGGCTTATCTACTTGTGCCCAGGGTCTTCACAAAGTGCCTGGCACCAGTAATTGCATTTTGCAGACAGAAAGGAATTCAAATTTATCCATACCTGGACGACTGCCTGATTCAAGCAGAGAGCAAGGACATTCTTCTAAAGCATCTGGCGTTCGTACGCCTGGGGTATACAGTAAACGAAAAGAAATCAAAACTAGTGCCCTCACAACAGATAATATTCCTGGGTGCCAGCTTGAACACAACTGCCCAGATGGCTTATCTCACGCCAGACAAGCAAGGACAACTGACTCAATACTTTCAGTTGATGGCAACAAAGACCCAACTCCCTGCAAGAAAAATTCTGCAGGCCTTGGGTTACATGGCATCTTGCATACTACTCATTCCATATGCCAGACTGCATATGAGGAAACTACAATGGTACCCAAAGAGTGTATAGTCTCAACACTGTCAAAGTTTGGAAACAGTTATACCACTAATTCCTTGCCTTCAACAGGAGTTTCGATGGTGGGCTCAAGCTTGTCACCTCAACAAGGGACAACCTTTTACTCAACCCACAGCCAGGCAAACACTGACAACAGATGCATCGGATTACACCTGGGGAGCACACATGGCAGGAAAATGTATTGAGGGCGAGTGGCCCGCATAACAAAGGCATCTTCACATCACTCAAAAAGAGATGCTAGCTGTACAAAATGTCCTTACAGCTTTCAAAGACCTGCTGCATCCAGGACAACTATTACTAAAGACAGACAACACCACAGTTATGTGGTACATAAACAAGCAAGGGGGCACACACTCCTACCCCCTCTGCAGACGAGCCATGACCTTGTGGAACACAGCTGTAGACTACCAGGTTTCATCTGCAAGCACAATTCCTGCCAGGAGAGAAAAACACACTGGCAGACGACTTAAGCAGAAACATCATGGATCCCCACGAATGGGAATTGAATCCACAAATATTCAGAATGATAACACAGAAATGGTGGAGTGCAGACATAGATCTGTTTGCATCCCGAAAGAACTGCCAGCTACAGAAATTCTGCATGAGGAGTTATCATCTACAAGCATGGAAAGTGGATGCCCTGTCATTCAGCTGGAAAAACCTACAAGTATACGCTTTCCCACTTCTACCTCTCCTTCCAAAGGTACTCATAAAAGCTAGGCAAGAAGAGCCAAAGATGATCCTGATTGCACCAGACTGGCCACGCCAGCACTGGTACCCAATCTTAAAGAACTTAGCACAAGGACCACCCTGGATTTTGTCTCAAATTCCACATCTGCTGACTCAGCACAACAATCAGATACTTCACAGCCAGCTAAAGACCGTAAACCTAGCTGCATGGAAAATTCCTTAGTCAAGCAAGCAATGCCTCTCTCCAAAGCTGTTATGGATGTCATTCTGGAGGTCAGAAGGCCTAGTACCAGGAAAGCCTATTCGGATAAATGGAAGAGATTCTGTGCCTGGAACCAGGCTCACAGCCTTGACCCTCTTGTCCCAAACATTCCTCAGATACTACAATATTTAACCAAGATGCTGGACAAGGGCCTCTCTGTTTCATCCATCAAGATCCACGGCTCGGCCATTTCTGCTAATTACAACACGGATCCACCAATTTTCTCTAATCCTTTGCTAAAACGGTACCTCAGAGGGGCTAATAACTTAAGACCGTCCTGTAGAGCACCTACTCCAACTTGGGACCTCAACTTTGTAGTGGAAAAATTAACTTTACCTCCTTTTGAGCCAGCTAACACAGCAGAATTAAAACATCTCTTGGAAAACTGCTCTGCTACTGGCAATAACATCAGCACGAAGAGTTTCAGAATTACAGGCACTAATGGCAGTGGAAACTTTCCTCATTTTCCACCAGGACAGGGTGTCTTTAAGAACTAACCCTACGTTTATGCCAAAGGTGGTATCAAGTGTGGCTCTAAACCAAACTATTCACTTGACAACTTTTTATCCAAAACCACAGAATAAAGGGGAGAAACTACTGTATTCTTTGGACATTCACAGGCAGTTACGCTTCTACTTGGACAAAACCAAAGCTTTCAGAAAATCTGAGCAATTATTGGTAGCATATGCTGCAGGAGCACAGGGAAAAGACATTTCAAAACAGACTATTTCAAAATGGATAGGACATTGTATATGTTTCTGCTATACACACCATGGGAAACCTGTACCTAGCATCATTAGATCTCACTCCACCAGGGCAACAGCCACTTCAACTGCCTACCTCAGAGGAGTACCTACCAAGGATATTTATGAAGCAGCAACATGGAGTTCTTTGCATACCTTCACCAAGCATTACCATTTGCCTTTATACTCCAAATCCAGAGCTGGCTTCGCCACTGCTGTGCTGTAGGGCCTTATAGCCACCCCTAATGCCTTATAGAACCAGCCACCCTACCTCAGCTTTGGGATTCCACCAAAGTGTAATGACTGCAGCAGCGTAACACGATGAACATAGTACAGTTTTGTACCTACCATAAATGTAGATGTTCGAGTGTAAACCCTGCTGCAGTCCAGGCTACCCTCCCTCCTTCCCCTCTTACTTGCTGGTACGTACCTATGTCTTCTACCCTTTACTACCTATGGGGAGTATTTGCTGGTAACTGAAAGTTGTTTGCTTTTCTTATGTATACTTTACTAGCAGTTTGAATTGCCTACCTATTTGGGGGCACCTGACATCTGGGGCAAGAAAAACTGAAGACAATGGCATCAGCTGCATCTTATATACCCCCTGTCGCACTGACGTCCGGGAGGAGGCGAGAGCAACTGACGCCGGACCAGGACTTTAAAACTCAGGCAGACTGGGGAACCGCCTGACGGCAGGATAACCCAAGTGTAATGACTGCAGCAGTGTTTACACTCGAACATCTACATTTATGGTAGGTACAAAACTGTACTATATATGGCTTCTACTATTCCTATGTTGCCACTGACAAGACTCCACATGCGGAAAACTTCAGTGGTACCTCAGGTCCACATGGACCCACCACTCCCAACCCTTGGACCACACCATTCCCTTCCTACCATACCTAAGGAAGGAGATTTGCTGGATGGATCAAGTCTCTCAACCCAGGACTTCTCTTATAACCCCTCACCTCAGTCCAGGAGAGGTCTTGGGGAGCTGCCATGGGCAGTTTGAGGGTGCAAGGCACATGAACAGGCACCTTCAAGAGGGAACACATTAACATCAGAGAGATGAGGGCCATCATCTTTCCACTGAGGGCCTTCCAACACATACTGAAGCAAGGCCCCCTAAAGTTCACAAACAACACTACATTTCTCTGGTATGTAAACAAACGGGGGGAACATAAGCTTACTTGCTGTGCAAACTCGCACTCCAGGCCTGCAAACTGATGGCTCAACATGGAGTCACCCTGCAGGTGGTCTACATTCCCTCTGCTCAGAACACTCAGGCAGACACCTTGAGCAGGTCCATGTCACAATGCCACGAATGGATGCTAGTAAGCAAAAAGTAACAGCGAACCATGGATCCCGGACACTCCAACAACTTTAATGTTAAAAATCACCAAACAAGAAGACACATCACGATACAATCCAAATACTAAGCGCTTTCACCCTCTAACCAGGGGCTTCATCAGAGTACAAACATACCTAACAATTCATCCCTTATATACATACCTCAAAAACATTTAATTACATAATTGGATAATTGAAAATAATCAAGTAGGCAATTTCTCATTTCCTAAAAGAGACAGTAAGCATAAAACCTTGTACTATAGAAGGACAATAAAAGGTGTCAAAAATGTATGATATGGTAATAATAATAAAAAATTACAATTACTTCAGTTGTATTAGTAATGTATATCAATAACTATATTGTGTTATATATTTGTAATCATAAAATTAAATCTAAACCAATATGTTTGATATAAATATGTATGTTAAATATAAATGTATAAATATTTAAATGTAAATGTAATTAATTGTTAAAATATTAATGTAAATATATAAATATAAATATCAGTGTTGAACATGAAATGTTAAAATTATTGAAAAATGTTCTAAAATAACTAATATACTCATCATAATATATGTAGAAATTTTTGTTATGTAATAATTATAAAAATAAATAATAAATGTTGATAAAATTCTATTAATAAGAATATATATATATTGTATTAAAATATAAAAAATTAGTCACAGTTTAAATAAACTTCCATAATAAATATCTAACAATAAATAGTGCTAAAAATTCATAAAAATTATTCATAAACAGTTTTCTTTAGTTCATAAAAAATGTGATCTAAGTTTAAGAATACTGGTTATTGCTATTTGTTCATTAATGCCAGGCCATTTACATGCATTTAGTCTAAGTTGCCATAAGCATTCTTTAGCTTCTAACATAGTTTTTTCGTCTCCCCCTTTGTGTGTATTTTGTGGTATTCTGTCAATGACGAAAAAAAGAAATATTTTAAATTTTGAACAATTGATACTATGATTAAATAACATGCTTGTAGACTTATGTCTCTTAATATCACTTAAATGTTCAATAATGCGAGTTTTTAACTTCCTAATAGTTTTCCCTATGTAGAATGCTTGACAGGCTGTGCAAGATGCAGCATAGACAACCATGCTGGAATTACAATTACAATGGCCTGGACATGTAATGGTCTTCCCATAGTTAAAAATAGAAATATATGGACCATCATTGATAAATGTGCACACATGACAAGCACCACATTTACTCATTCTAGAATGTCTCATCAAATCCATGTTAGTGTTAGATTCAAATAAATTCTTCAGATTTTTCCCTTTACTGTAAGTAATTTTCGGTGAATTACCCAAAATATTGGAAAGCTCAACATTTGAATCAATAACACTAACCCATACTTCTTTAACAATGTTGACTATCTCTTGCGTTTTGTCATTAAATGGAATAATAAAGGTATCATTTCTGGCTACAATAGAATTTGATTTTTCTACCCCTACTAGTCCGTATAAAATAATAGGTTTGTATGTGGTCAGCCTCTTGTTTTTTATCTCTTGGCTAACTTTTAAAACAAACTCATGGGGATATCCTCTAGCAAAAAACATACTCATAAGTGTTTGTAATTCCTGTTCAAAAACATAATTGTCACTAACAATTCTAGACAGCCTAACCATCTGACCTTTAACCAGGTTTCTTTTTTGGTGAAGTGGATGGCAGCTGTTGAAGTGTAGCAACAAATTTGAGTATGTTTTCTTTCTAAATAAACTTGACTCAAATCTGTTAGCAATAGTCAACTTAATGTCCAAAAATTCAACATTGTTATCAAAAATATGACTAGTAAATTTTAAAAAATCTGTGGTCTGTCCTAGATACACCATAAAATCATTGAATTCATCTTTTGTACCCCCCCAAAAAATAAGTATATCATCCAAATAACGCAAATATAGCAGTACCTTATGCCAAAAAGTACAAGTAAATATAAATTCAGATTCCCATTGTGCTAAAACTAAGTTGGCATAAATGGGGGCACATCTTGCCCCCATTGCAACTCCCTTTTTCTGTATATAATAATCCTTGATAAAATATACAAAATTGTTCTCCAAAACCAATTCAAGCATTTCTGTAAGAAGACGGTTATTAGAAACATTTGATCTGTTGTGTGTGTTAAGACATATTTCAAACATTTCCAATCCTCTGTCATGAGGAATAACAGAAAAAAGATTAATAACATCTACAGTAACCATGAAGAATTTAGACTTGAAGTCAAAATTAGTTGAAAATGTTCTAACCTGTTCTAAACAATGCCATGAGTCTCTGAGAATGTGTGGAAAACTGTTCAAAATGTCTTTACATTTAAAATCGATAAATGCAGCTACTGCTTCAGTTTTCGAGCCTTTGGCTGATACAATGGGTCTGAATGGGGGGTGGTGTACATCTTTATGAATTTTTGGGATTCCAAAAATAGATGGTATTATAGGGAATTCCACAGAAATAAATTTAAAGATGTCTCTGTCAATTCTTGCGTCCATCAAATATTCATATACTAACCAGTCAATCTTAGTATATGCTCTATTGACTTCATGTCTACTGACTAATCATCTAATAATGATGTCATCCTGTTGTTGCAGTCAGTATTTAGCATAATGACAACCCCACCCCCTTTGTCTGGTTTCATAATCCTATATTGATCTGTACTAATTAATTCTTTTAGGCAAAACTGTTCTGCTGATGTCAAATTTTATTCGGTCACCATTTTCTTATTTATGACTCTTCTTATTTGAGTTTCACAGAGTTTTTCAAATGTCTGGATTAAATAGTGTTGTGGGGGAATAAAAACACTATGACGTTTAAGAGTACAAAATTGAGAGTCCAACATGGGGTTACCTGAATTCTTAAAAAATATTTTTAAATTCAATAACCTAGTATATAATTTCAAGTTGATTAATACATTACCAATATCTAAATAAAAAGTGGGTACAAAAGTAAAACCTTTACTAAATAAATCTAAATAATTCTTACCAAAATTTTTACTAGTAAAATTGTATAGATTAAAACCTAAATAGGTTGTAATAGAGCAGTCAACAACTTCTTGAGTGGATACCTGGTCAACTGTCACCTCATTGTTTAAATCTGTTGTATTGCACCTATCTATCTGTGCCAGGAGTTCATTCTCTGTTCTCCTCTGTTGTGATAGTTGGACAATGGGTAATTGTGACTGCCCTGCCTTTCTCTTATCCTTTCTGACCTCCTCAAAACTGGTTGGTCTAAAAAAACTGGTTGTATATCTTCTTTATTATTATAATTAGTACTGTGTGTTTGTTCAGTGCCTGACTTAAAATTGTGTCTATTCTGATTATTGTTTCTATTCTGATTGTTGTTATCTTGTGTTTGACTATTATTTTTCATATTCTTATATTCTTTTAAGTGTGTATATACTTTATTATTTTTGTAGTCTTTACTCTTTCTATTTTATAGTTCTTTATGTCAAGCCCTTTATTAATGTACCTATCAGTGTCCTTGTAGATACTGTCCATTCTAAATTTATTGTGTTCAAACAATAGATCTGCCTTAATGTTCCTGTCCAAGCGACATAATTTGTCATTTAAAACATTCAATTTTTCATTGTTACGTATAATCAGTTTTAGTAACTCAAACCCTGTTCTGTCAAATAAGGTTAAAAGTTCAGAAAAAACAGCACTTCCTTCCTCAAAACCATGTGGTAATTTGAAAATCCGTAACCCCTTGGGTACTTGTTTCAGTTCTAGAGAACGTTCCAGGAACGCATTATCCATTTGTAAGGATTTGAATGTTCTCAAAGTTTTTTCAAATTCAACCATTTGTGCGTTTAGTGTCCCCATGTCTCTAGAAACAGTACAATTCCTATTTAACGAAGGTGGTAAAAGAAAAAAGTTTAAATCCATAATGGGAGCAGAAGGATGATTAAGGGATGGATATCCAGTTTGTAAAACTCTATTTCGCTCTTCCCTGTTGCTCGACACCTTGTTTGACTGTGAATCCACGGCACCAGTATTTTCTGATGTCATCGAGCCTCTTGTTGGACTTCGGGATCATTGCCTAGCAACCAGCCTCTGCATGCTCGTGTTAGGTGTGGAATGCAACGTTAAAAGTTGTTCTTGTGTATCTGTTATTAAAATTTCTTCTTCTGCACCCACTTGATTGCGTTGTTCATGCAACGCTTTAATGAGCTTGTTATTGATCTCAAGGTGCTCCTGCAACAAGCGATCCATATCTATTTAATGTGCAGTAAAATTATGTGGCCAAAAACAGAAATCAGGATTACTAAACCAGTTACGGTTCAATAAATGTAGCCACGAACAGGAACAAGGTATTATGTTAATAAATAATTATGTAGAATGAACTGTTCTAAAAAATAGTAACAAAGTTCCGTTAAAAATGTTTGGTCGTTATGTTGAAAATGTTGAAGATGTTAAAGGTAATGGCACGGGATGATCTTGTTACTACGTTACTGCGTACATATAGTGAAATGAATAAAGTCACTTCCAATTGTTATAAAACAGATGTAGTAAAACAATTGTGGTAAAAAACGTTATAGAACCTGAAGGTAAAGACCGTTGTATATAACAAACACCTCTTCTTGTTGGTCTTAGCTTGTCAGTTATATCACATCCAGGAACCCAATCAGGCAGCTGAAAAGTAGAACCGATAGTCCACTAGTTGAATAAACCAGTAAGCAAAAAGTAACAGCGAGCCATGGATCCTGGTCACTCCAACAACTTTAATGTTAAAAATCACCAAACAAGAAGACACATCACGATACAATCCAAATACTAAGCGCTTTCACCCTCTAACCAGGGGCTTCATCAGAGTACAAACATACCTAACAATTCATCCCTTATATACATACCTCAAAAACATTTAATTACATAATTAGGTAATAATTGAAAATAATCAAGTAGGCAATTTCTCATTTCCTAAAAGAGACAGTAAGCATAAAACCTTGTACTATAGAAGGACAATAAAAGGTGTCAAAAATGTATGATATGGTAAGAATAATAAAAAATTACAATTACTTCAGTTGTATTAGTAATGTATATCAATAACTATATTGTGTTATATATTTGTAATCATAAAATTAAATCTAAACCAATATGATTGTCCTTTCTATAGTACAAGGTTTTATGCTTACTGTCTCTTTTAGGAAATGAGAAATTGCCTACTTGATTATTTTCAATTATTACCTAATTATGTAATTAAATGTTTTTGAGGTATGTATATAAGGGATGAATTGTTAGGTAGGTTTGTACTCTGATGAAGCCCCTGATTAGAGGGTGAAAGCGCTTAGTATTTGGATTGTATCGTGATGTGTCTTCTTGTTTGGTGATTTTTAACATTAAAGTTGTTGGAGTGACCAGGATCCATGGTTCGCTGTTACTTTTTGCTTACTGGTTTATTCAACTAGTGGACTATCGGTTCTACTTTTCAGCTGCCTGATTGGGTTCCTGGATGTGATATAACTGACAAGCTAAGACGAATGGATGCTACACAGGGATCTGTTCCTGGACATAGTCCACATGTGGGGTACACCACAAGTAGATCTGTTTCCCACCTCTCTGAACTTCCACACTTTTGTACCAGGGCACCCAGCCCCCTAGCGAGGGCATCTGATGCTTTTTCTATCTCATGGAAGGGGATGTTTCTCTATGCATTCCCCCCTTCCCACTCTTACAAAAAGTCCTTTTGAAAATTGAACAGGACAGAGCAGCAATCTTGTTGATTTCCTTTTGGCCAAAATGGCATTGGTTCCCCCTCCTGCATTTAGCCAGGGGCAATCATCATAAGTTACCTCAGAGTGTACCTTCATACACAGGACAAGGGATCCCTAATCCATCCCTACTTGGAATCTCTGAACCTAGCCCTGTGGATGATAAAGTATTGATCCCGTTCAGACACCTTTACACTGTGAGCTTGCTTAATGTACTGTAGGAGCCCAGGAAACGCAATACTAGGAGATCTTTGTCAAAATGGAAAAGGTTCTCTGTTTGGTGTCTTAAGACAGCTACACCCATTTCTAGGAGAGGTCCTTTTAGTGCTGTCCTATCTGTACGATTTGTTGCAGGCAGGGGCTGGCATATTCTTCTGTTAAGGCCCATTTGGCTGCTATTTCTGATTTGTCTGCCTCTTGATCCTCCTCTTTGCCTCCTGACTTCCAGTGAAGTTATTCTTAAAGGGAGTACTGCATGTCAGGCCCCCCAGGAGACCAGCTCCACCACTGTGGGACCTGAACTACGTTTTAGAGAAACTCACTGTTGCTCCTTTTGAACCAGGAGCTTCAGCTTCTCTAAAATATTGCACTTGGAAAACTGTGGTTTTGCTGGCTCTGACATTAGCCAGTAGAGTGTCAGAGCTCCAGATCCTCATGACCACCCAGCCTTTTTTAGTCTTCCCCAAAGATATAGTCACCCTAAGGACTTAACTCATCCTTCATGCTCGTCATTGAGCTGTCCCTGAACCAATGTATTCACCTCACCACCCTTTTTTCACATCCCCAGAATGACCGTGAGAGACTTGTGCATTCCTTTGATGTTCACAGACAACTAATATTTTACATAGACAAGACCCAAGTCCCTTAGGAGATCATATCAGTTGTTTCTCTCTCTTTACCCCAGAGGTCTGGGGAAAAGCAGTGACAAAACAGACTATTTCTGCCTGGATTTCCAAGGTTGTCTCCTATTGTTACACCTCCCATGGCAAACATCTAAACTCTAAAATGAAAGCCCAGTCCACTAGAGCCATGGCCTTATCTGGAGCCTTCTTCAAAGGGCTGGACACTGCTTCCATTCTGTCCATAACTTCACCAAACACTACAAACTGGACCACATTTCCAGATCTAGAGTAGGTTTGGCTAGGGCAATCCGGCATGGATTTTTGGAAAACTGTTTCAAACCACCCTCCTCTTCTTACATTTGAGCTTTGGCACTCACCTAAAGGTTATGAATACTGTAACGTGAATAGAAGGACATAAAATAGTTATGTAAAATCTTGCCATAGCCATAGATGTCCTTCTCTTCCATGTTCCAGTATTCTATCCCACCCTCCTATCGCCTATATTTTATGTATAATATAAAACCTTGCTGGATGATGTAGGACTTGTGCAGCCCTCTGGGACTGGGGTCTGACTAGGCTGTTCAGTTCTGGCGAAGGTACTTGCAGACGTCACTTTTATGGCCCACGCACCTTATGGCCAATGTTAGACATCCCACATACCTCGCAGTTACGAAAACATTTGAATACTGGCCGAATGTCCTGGTAGAAGAACAGAGAATAACCCATAGGTTATGAATACTGCAACATGGAAGAGGACGACATTTATGGTTATGGTAATATTTTACACAACTGTTCTTTCCTTGTCATGTCCATGCATGCAAATGTTTTTCTGTGCTTTTCCACCAATACCTGGGGTTCTTCTAAAGAACCAGAAGGACTCCCCAAAGACTGTGGTGATTTCCTTTTCTCCAGGCAACAATGGCTCTCCCTTCTTTACAAAATGGGCAAAGGCAGTTGTCGGCAGCTTCCTTTAGACTGGATTTACTTGGGTCATTTGATGCATCCCGATTTGAAAACCATTCATTTGACTGCCTAGAGTTTTAATACCCTTTAGGCATTTTTTTCTGAGAACATACAACAGCTACTAAAGGAGGTTAAAAAATTGCAAAGTGATATGTGCAAGTGGAAGAGAGTATGTTAAGTTGTCTATCTCGCCTTCATTCTTGCTGGTTGGGTTCGGAGCCGATCCTCTGCTCCTACTTGGCCGTCTTCAAAAGCTCGAGAGCTGCTTACTGGCTCGAGCCCCCCTATGTCCCATGATGCCTGGCGCTAGATACCCAGATCTCGTTTGCCGCTTCTGCTGCGAGGTTGTTCTACTGGCTCAGGTCGTATAAAACTTTATTATTGTATTTTTCTTGTCAAAACTGTAGTTTTTAGTGTAGAATTAGTCGTTAGGTTAGACTTTTGTATTGTAGCTAGTTTTTCTCTAGATCCGATTACTTTTTCCCCACAAGAAACTCGTTTAAGTTGGAGACTTCCCCTCCCCCCTTCTCTCCCTTTCCTAACCTCAGAAAGGTTTTTCCGTTTAAGTTAGAGGATAACCTTTTTCTCTCTCTCTCTCTCTCTCTTAAAAAAAAAAAAAAAATTTTTTTCCTTTATTATCACTGTTAGTGTTTAGTGATAGTTATCTATAGTTTTTTGTTGTAGTAGTGCTTGTAGTTGGCTGTGGTAACTGTAGTGTCTAAATTTTAGTGGTTGGTTACTTTAACTTTTCTGTGTGTGTTTTGTCCTAGGTTTTCCTCCGGGATGTCCAAGGATCCTAAACCATCTGGATTCAAGAAGTGTGACTCATGCTGTCAGATGATGTCTCTGACAGATGGTCACACTTCTTGTGTTTATTGTCTGGGCGCCGTGCACCTGCAGGTCTCCTGCTCGATCTGCCATGCCTTCAGTCCAAGAGTCCTGCAGGAGCGCAAAAATTGATCGAGGGGTTTGCTTAAACCCCAAGATTCACAGGCGAAGGCTCAGCCCGTGAAATCTTCCAGGCCACCTAAACCGTCAGCTCCCAATTCGGAGCCGTCATTGGGTGAAGCCATACAATCCATCTCTGCTCCGGCTGGAACCGATGTCCCTCCCTCCCAGTTGGCTCTGACACATTCTTCAGAGCTGAGAGTCTGAAAAGATCCAGGTCTCCTCCTTTGGGGTCGATACGTTCGGCTCCGAAGTTGCCTCTGCTCCAATCGGAGCGTAGTCATCGCTCATCCCACTCTTCTTGGTCCTCTAGACTTTCGGACCATGACTTGGAAAGAGTGGTCAGTAGGCTGTTAAAATCACAGGCCCTAGCCGAAATGTTGTCCAGCCCCCCCCCCCATCAGGAGTCTGCTCCGCCCACAGCTGTAGATATTCCTCCTCCGACTCATCCTATGAGCTCGGAGCCAGAGTTCGTTGGGGTTCGAGTCGTGGAACTGTCGGCTCCGATACCCTCTCCTTCGGTTCCGTCGTTGGCTCCGATCCCTTCCATGGTACCTTCCCTGGAGGGATCTGGGTGCCGAGACTCCCTTGTCTGCTCCGAGGGGGGCGAGTGGCTCAGGTGAGCTCTGCTCCCACATCTGCCTCGGAGCAGTCCCCCTCAGTGCGTGGAGGAGTTCTGGTTTCTTCGGAACCAGAGCCCTCTCTGCATCCGGGCAGGGACGCCTTCGAGGTGATGAGAAGTGTACTGGCCCCTGAGTCAGTCCCACGATCAACCCAATCAGCTCCTCCCTCTAGGGTGCCTGCGCCAGCCTCTGCCCCTCTTCCAGACCCCAAGCGTGGGGATCCAGCTCTCCAGGACACCCCTTTGGGTGTATCCTCCTCTTCCGAGGCCTCCCCTGATCATTCAGAGGAGCCACCTCACAAGAGGAAATGAAAGAGGAAGCATGTTGACTCCCCAGAGTCTGTCACATCGGATACCAACTTAGAGGAGTCAGAAGGGTCCCCAAGATCCCCCTCTGAAGATGTCTCCTTCTCAGACATCCTTGAGATGCTTAGGCAGAGGGGGAACTGGACTACCCTAAGCCCTTACGAGGATGAGACGGTATTCCTGGACACGTTTGGATCCCACCCTTCCAGCTCGTGGTTGTCTCCACCTTTTGACCCACTGATGTCTGTGGTGGCTCGGAAGGCGTGGACGGCTCCAGACACAGTGGAACCGACCCCTAGAAGACCTGCCAAATTCATTACTGCACCGCAGGACAAACAGTTCTTGACCGAAGGTGTCCCCGTTGATGCCATGGTGGTAGCGGTGGCCACAAAGAAGGATTTGGATGAAATTTCATCTGTCCATCCCCCTAACAAGGAGTCCAGGACGATGGACAGATATGGGAAGCGGATGTTCTCTTCAGTGACCTTTTCCTTGCGTTCCCTGAATTTACCTATGCCACTTTACCCATCTTCAGAGGGATCTCCTGAAAGAGCTTGGAGATACCCTCCAAGATCCATCAGCTGATGGAGCCCAGGCTAAGGCAGCCTCCCAGCTGGCGACTCTTAATTCAGTGGTAAATTCCTCCATGAGACTCATTTCGTATGCAGCCGAAGGTGCGAGTAGAGCTGCAGGCACAGGCGTGGCCCTAAGGAGGCACGCTTGGATGCGGCTGTGTAACTTTGCGGAACCTTTCAGAGCGTCTTTCACCATCATCACCCCTTTTGATGGTTCCTCTCTCTTCGGATCACAGGTGAGATACCCTTACCAGATGTGAGCAGGAAGGCAAGACTCACTGCCGTAGCAGTCCGTTTTTCCACTCCTTCCAGACCATATCGTAAGGGTCAGAAGAGTGAAAAGATGTTGTTCTGGAAATCCCAGGGAGCCTTGCAGGACACACGTGGTGAGTTCCCATCCAGGGGCAGACCAGGGAACAATAACAGACGCCGCCCTGAAGGCAGAGGGGGTCTGCAAAATCAGGGCAGCAGGGAATCTTTCTCTGAGAAGCCCTTCCAGCATCCCTGAAGGGTTGCTTGGCTGCCCACCTCTGGAGGCAGTCGGGGGAAGATTATCGCTGTATCCAAGAGCCTGGCAAGACATAACACAAGACAAATGGGTACAGTCCGTCATATCCGGAGGCTACATAATTCCCTTCATTTGCAACCCCTTAAGGTCAAACAAGTCCCTTCCAGACGTTCCACCCAATGTAAGGGGCCAAGCAGTTCAAGAAGTCTCAAAACTGCTACGAAAAAGGGCCATCCAGCAAGTCCCAGCAGATCAACAAGGATCCGGAATTTACTCAAGGTTCTTTTTGGTACCAAAAAAGACAGGGGACTGGAGACCCATTCTGGATCTCAGCAGACTGAACAGGTCTGTACAAAGAACGAAGTTCCGGATGCTCACGCTACAGTCCATTTTGCCCTTCCTGGGTCAGGACAATTGGATATGCTCTATAGATCTTCAGGATGTGTACTACCACATCAAAATGGACAGACGCTCCTGAAGATTCCTTCGCTTCCAGCTGGGGGACAGCTGTTATCAGTTCAGAGCTCTGCCCTTTGGTCTCACCATAGCCCCCAGGGTGTTTACCAAATGTATGGCAGTAGTTACCTGTAGGTGGCTTGTGCATAGTACACAAAGCCACAACAGGAGGCTGAACACAGTCAGCCCAGTTTCTGACAAGGTTGAGGGCCCAGATGCAGGTGCTCCCCACTGAATGCTAGGAGACCATGGTCACCCACAGGTGGGCAACAGCAGTTACAAGAACTAATTTTAACTGTCCCTCAGTAGAGGCATTCTGTGGCTGTCTTTCCTTTCATCTGTCCACTAAGTGTCAGGAAAGCTTGATGGATGAGGACATTAAAATCCAGCTCCGGCTCCATCTGTTTCTCTGTATCGCATGGAAGTTGCAAGCCACCTACAAACATGTGGAAGGTCTCTCTAGACCAGAAGAGGCGGAATGCTATTACAGGTGGTTATTGATGCCAAAGGAAACAAAACATCAGGCCAGTAGTGGAACTTGGCAGACAAAACTTTCTTCACACAAGAACAAACCCTTATGTCCATGAGGTGGTCAAACCTGCCATGGTTGTTGGGGGAGTTTGAATGTTGTCCTTAACTTCCAAGATGCCCACCTCTACCTGAAGCTTGCCAAGAAGTCCAGAAAGTATTTGTACTTCTGTTTAGGAGCTGGTCATCGTCTGTTCAGCTGTCTTGTTCAGCCTCGCCTTCTCCCAAAGTGCATGTCTGTGGCAGCAGTTTAGTAGAGGCTGGTGGGAATCAACATGTTCTCTTACCCTAGACACCTGGCTCCTCATGGCTGCACGTCTTCCAAATCCCCTTGCATTGTTTTTCACAAATATAGTTTCTTTACGAACCAACCCATCCTTGCCAAAAGTAGCATCTGAATCGAATATCAGTCAAACAATTAATCTGCCTGTCTTCTTCCCTAATTTTTCAAATAAGGGAGAGTACGTGTTACATATTTTAAATGTACAATAGGCAACTAAGTCCTGTGTAGATAAAAACAAAGGATTTCATGAAAACTGACCAGTTTTTCTTTCTCACAGAGCAGACTAGGATCACTGATTTCACAAGTTACCCTGGCTAAATGGGTTACTGATTGCATTTATTTTGTATATAGTCAGCAGGGCCTCTCCCTAAAGCCTCCTAAGGCTCATTCAACTAGATCCCTGGCCACTTCTGCCTTCTGGTCTAGAACTTCCATTGATGACATTTACATAGCAGCTACCTGGTCCAAAACTCATACCTTTATTACTCATGACAAACTAGAGTTGACTTCTTGAAGCAGAGCTGCTTTTGGTTTGGCAGTTCTCCGGAATATCCTTTCAGGAGGGCCACCCAAAATTTCATGTAGCTGCGGACTCTGTTCCATACGTTGAGGAAGAATGAAAAGGACAACATCAGATATTGGTTACGTACTCACTATAATTATGCATATGTGTTGCCCATTTTCATTCTTCCTCAACTTCCCACCCTCCTTGCCCCTTCCTGTTATCTTCTGGAGTGATCTCATGGAATTTTTTTTTTTGGAACCTTTTAGTTTCAGTTTTGAGGCCTGGCTTACTTTTTTCCTTCATCCTACTCTAGCTTAGGGTATACAATGTAGCAATCTGAGGTATAATAGGCTATCTGGGGCATGATGGGTAGAGGGAGGAGCTCAAGAGTTGCATCAGAATCTGAGCTTTGCAGCGAAGCCTTATCCATAACCCATACTCTGAGGAAGAATGAAAATGGACAACACCGGTTCATAGTAATGGTGAGTAAATAACTTTAATTTCTGTCTGATCTGCTTGTACAGTTTCCCAAGGAAAGGGTGGTACTTTGAGCTTAACCTATCCTTTATGCCTCCACTTGCCACTGAATACGAATTAAAACCATTCATTTACCTGTATTTTTCCCAGAGTACTCTAACAGTAAAGGATCAAGTATAATGTAATTTTGGATGACGTATATGCATAGGTGCAGCTGTAGGCACTACAAGCTAGACATTTTAAATCCAAATCTTTTAGGACTACTGTCATCAGAGGTATGCTCCTGTGGGAGTAGCTACCCTGGAGGATTAGCTAAGCACTCTGTCCTAGAAGTTCCCAAAGAAAGACCTCCTCGTAACTGTCTTTATATGGAGCTCAACTTAAGCTCCTGACAGCTGGAATGCATGCAAGGTGCCTTTCAGCTTTGTAAACTGCTAGATTTAATGTCCTTTCCCTTCGTCACTTCCCCCTTACCAACCTTTGGTAATACTGTCTCAGCATGTTAGTTCTTCTTAAGTTTCACACTACTTTCTAGGCTAGAGACAGTAGTATGTGTGTTTTGCCAAATGGGAAAAAGAGAGAGGCTATGACACCCACAGAAAGTTCTCTGCTTACTAATACTTGTGTCTCCATTGTAAGTCATAAGAGATTACTGGAGATGGACCTTTTTACTAATTTCTCATTAAGGGAAGTACCTAACTTTTCTGTCATTTATGGTGAGGAATAATATGAGCAGTGTTTTTCAGAGATGATTTTTATACTTCTGTGGGTGGACATATTGTGTACTTAACCTAACTACCATTGCTGTTCATGCGGGCTATATTGTTGGTGCTGTTTGTTCACTATCTTTATCACCAGATTTTACAAGAAGTAGGACATGTAGTTAGAAAGAGAAAATTATGTAAATGTTAGGTAATATTAGTAAGCATTCTCTATAGAAGAAAACATTTTATAATTAATTGCCTTACTGAAGGACATGCAGCCTTTAAACCAACAGCAGCAACCCATGCTCCAAATGCTTGCATCATAGCAGCAAATGGGTTTATAAACCATTACATGTAGTCTGAAAAATGAAGGTCTTCCTTTTCTCATGGAATGCATTCCTTATTGCTGACATTGCTTCAGTCTTTGTGCAGTTCCATGTACAGTTATGCCACTCTTTATAACCTGCTGTGTGCAGTTTTTGTGCACTGTTTTCCATATGGGTTATCCTTACTGTTGCAGCATCCCACCCGTTCCATCTGTGATTTGGAGCAGCAGGCCACTAGCTGCTACATCCCAACCCCCTTTTTTTTGGTCATACAGTCTGTTTTCCTGCTTGAATTGTCACCAGTAGTACATTTACTTCCACCAGCAGTCTCGTCACAAAGGAAACACTTGGATGCAGTCTTTGATAAAGGACCGTTAAAAGAATTGTTACGTTAACATGCAGTCTCTCAGCAAGCTTCCTTAGTGTTTTATACACGAGTTATGTCAAGTTCTGTGCTTTAATGTTTTTGTTTTCAGTATTTTCTTCTGTCATTTGTTGGTTTTCTGTCTACAGTGCAGAAGAGTAAATATTCTTCTTCTTTGTTTTAGAACTCAACAATGGAGGAAACTGTGATATGGGAACAGCACACAGTAACGCTTCACAGAGTGAGTAAAATCTTATTGACCAATATCAAAAGTGACCAGATATCAAGAGGGTCAGAAAGTTATTTATATTTGGTTTATTGTTGTGTACAAAGTTGAGTATATTGGCAGTTTATTGTGTTTTGTCTGGAATACAAGTAACAAATGTTCTTTAGGGTGTTGTGCATTAGTAGAGTTGGCAAACTGAAATGGAAGAATGCATGAAATCAGTTAAAGGGGACACAGTGATTGAGAGAAGCAGAATTGTTGTCTGACTTTGTAGAAGTTTGTCTGCAGAAACTTGTAGGACTTGGTAGTGCAGGCATTAAAACCTCACAGCATACGGCCTTCTTGTTGCTGAACCCTTCTTTAATCTTCGTAGTGGAATGTCCTAACATGATCCTGTCTTTGTATCCATTGGGAAAGCGTTTGGTCACACTGAGTGGCCCAAGGCTAGTTTGAGATTAAAGAATGACATCCGAGGTAAAATGTCTGTTTTTCATTTGGTGCTTTTTTGTCTGTTAAATTTTTTTATGGGTTTTCAAATCCCGTTTATTTTATCAAGCTGCATCTTGCACAGACTTTCAGCAGTCATCTCTTCTGTTAGTGTGCACCAGAAGTGTTTGTTTTGTGGGAGTACTTCCCACAACACCAAAGAGTGTTCCGTCTTGTAGGTGTTTTACTTGTTGCTTGTCTTTCGGCTTTTCCCGGTAAGGGGTTGCCACAGCGGAACTCCGGTCCGCTAATGATTGGCAGTAGATTTTTACGAAATGCCGAGGTGCCAGCTCGACGCTCAACCTTCAACGAAGGCACGCCCATTTACGCACGCATGTCTTTCGAACGTTACCCAACCCCGGGGAGGACATGCAGACTCCACATAGAAGGTACTCCCAAGCCCAGCCGAGAATCGAACGGGAGAAACTCTTGCTGTGAGGTAACAATGCTACTGCTGTACCACTGCAGCACCTTGTAGATGTTTTACTGATGCTACAAAATGGTGCCAGAAAAGGCCCTTCTGAATGACTGAAGAGGTTAGGCTGAAACCCACTCTAACATCTGAGAGAAAATTGCAGTACAGCCTGCCAAAGCTGTACAAAAGCCAGATGACTTTTCAAGAGCAACAAGAAGCTCCAAAGGTCTGTATACTCTTTGGGGGGAAAAAAAATCTGCATACTTGATTGGGCCAAATGCAGATACTGAATACATACTCCTTATTCTCATTGTGATTGAACTCCATGCCAAAGTTATGGATACTCCTCAATTTAGACTTGAGTACATTTTCTTCAGTTGGTTTTTGCCCTGACATCTTATTTCTGTGTATTGCCCATTTTGGCCTTGCCTTGCACACTGTCAGATCCTGGTTTTGCCAGGACTTAAGTACAGTGGTCTAGAATCAGTGTTTAAGAAAAGGAGACTTAGTCCTTCACTAGGAATCATACCCCGATTTTAGTACTGGCTTTTGCTCATTCACAGTTTTCAGTCCCACAGATGCCTTCTTGACAGGTGTCTGTTCAACTGACAGAGCAGTAGTCAGTGATGCTGCTGCTTGGGTGGTGTGTTCCACCCCCGCTTACAACTTTCTGCTTTAATAATGATGTTTAACCAGATATTGGTTGAGGTGATATTGGCTAGACATACTTCTGCCCCAAAAACGCTCGTCTTTCCAGTACCTCTGTTCCTTCCACAGGCATATCTGTCTTTCCCATGTCACATTATTTTTAAGATTTGGAGCTAACACAGTGAGGTACAATGTGGTCTTTTCTACTGTAGTGATGCCCTTTTGACAAGTCCAAGCTATTTTGCCTCAGTAGATTCATATTCTCCCCTTTGAGGTTTTCATTCCTTTGGCTCCTCATCTCCTTTCCCCATGATCAATAAAAAAAGGCCTCCCATATCTCTTCAACAGAATTTCTAGTATTTAAAAAACCAGTGAGAAGTCTGTAGAAAACATCCCCCCACAGGAAGATTCACTGAAAAATCTGTTCTTGCAAAACAAAGTTCTCTAAATTTTGTGATGATATAATGGTGAAGTAGAGAAAGATGGTCTTTTTTCACATTTTGGGATGTCGTAATGGTGAAGGAGAGAAAGATGGCATTTTTTTCACCATCAGAAGATCCCACATTTAGAGCAGTCATGAAACTCCTGCAAGTGAGGAGGATGGCCAGCTGGTTCCACATCCCACACAGAGAAAAAATCAGAAAGCTTGCAAGACGGGGTAACAGTCTGAGTCATTACACCCTTTGCGGGTGAGCAGTTTTATTTATTTATTTATTTATTTATTTATTTACTTATTTATTTAGAGTCTGTTGATCAGATTAGCCCCAGTACTCCAGTGCCCTATTTTCAGGTGAGACCTGCGGTGGTATTCATACTGGTTATGGGAAATTTAGTTAGGGCACTCAGTTTAATGTTTTATCCAAAGGACAGATAATTTATGCGTGAGAACACCTTTACTTATTGGCCCTGTTTATAAAGAAGGTGGGTCAGATATTGCCCTGTTTATAAAGAAGGTGGGTCAGATATTCTAGCCACCTAAAGTACATTCATTAGGAGTATAGATTTACAATCCCGAATTAATCCTGAACAGTCCTTTTGTTTTACAGTTTTGCATGTTAAATCATTTTAAAGTGCCCTCATAGTGTACTGATTAGTGATTTCTTTGCTTTTGAGAAGCCATCAATGCAGTGTTACTGTGTAATTTACTACTTTGTAATTGCGGCTTTCCACCACTTTTGGATATGCTAAAGTGATTCTACATTAAGAGGGGATTAGGTCCGTAGTTGGAGGTAGCCTGAGCTGTGTTTCAGCAGGAAAACACTTTGGTCTGCTTTTAGTGTGATTTGCTGATTGGGCAGAGAGACACCGTGCTTATTTTAATAGTTTTCTGTGCTACTGTAAAGTCGGTGTGTTTGCATGACAGTGGACATTGTGCAGCTGCACCTTACATTGCCCTGTATAGTTGCAAGTACTTTGAATTAAAATTTTACCTATAAAAAAAACTGTCAGCAATCTCCCCAGTATTTAGATGTATGAAGAGCAACTGGCAAGACACCCACAGAGTCATCACAAGGTGTTTCAACCGTGAAGTCCATAAGGCAAACCACCATGCAGCACAACGCAATGTTTTAGCCATAGGAGAATCTACGTGCAACATACAGATGTCCCATTCATCAGACCGAGTGACATACAGATGCCCCTTTTATCAGGCCAAGCAAGGAGAGACTCAGTTATTTGCCTGTAAGGAACTAGGATCCACCAGATCATGCATGCACAGAAATCATTGCACCACTAGTACCAGTATGACTATGACATAGTCTGATAGGGTATAAATGAGCCAAGATGTACTTCCCTGGAGTATATGAAGAGAGAGAGAGAGATGGTAGAACTTTCATACTATGCATGCCAGGCCAGTATGAGCCCAGTATTGATCAGCATTCTACCTTTTCCAGTGATGATACCACAGTACCAACAGAAGATAGTTGACTTTAATAATTGACTTAGTTTTCGGTGTTACTCCAAGAGGGTACACTATTTGTCTGCCTGTAAGGGTATGTTAGACAAATCACTCCGTTTTGCCAGAGATGGGCTGCACCTAACACCCCCCCCCCCAATTTAGAATATTGGCTAGAATCTTGTTCACCCCATGGTGCCTTTTTTAGGCAGCACCAACCTAATAAGCCTGCCGACATATATAAACTGAAGCAGAATAATCTAAAGGTGTTGCTGCTCAATGCCAGGAATCTAAATGGGGAAACCCCTCTTCCTGCAAGCTTTCCTCATCCTGGAGGAAAGGATCCTTACTGGATCAACTTATCCACAACCCCACCAGGGGCAACAATATCCTAGATCTAGTCATTACCAACATGAGTGACCGGTGTTCCACACCTGAAGTCAGCACCTCATTGGTCCGATCCGACCATAAGCTAATTACCCTAGATAGCCACATCCTGCCCCCACCCCCCATTAAGGAAACCATGGTAAAAAATGTCTCCAAAGCCAACTTCATGCTTAAGACAGAAGTGGTGAACTTTATGACACCCATGCAGATGGACAATACAGTTACGACTACTGAATCCTACACAGTTGCACTTTATAAGCACTTACATGAGTGCATAGATCGTGCTATCCTCCAAAAAATGGAAGCCAATCTGGTGGTCCCCTGCCATAAACAAACTGTACAAAAGAAGGAAGAAACTGTTGGAAAAGAGTAAAATCCCATGAGTGGAGGAGCTCCCTGGTCAGCCTCCGTAAGAAGCTGCGATCCCTGATAAAATCCTCCAAAGCTAGTTATGAAAACAAATTCGCCACTGATTCTAAAGACCCCCCACAAAGCATTCTATAGCTATGTCAAGAATCTCAATGGCAACACTCAGATCTGCTCTGAGTTACAGCACAATGGCACTAAATATACAGACACAACTGATATTGCCAACATCCTGGCAGATAGGTTCAGTGCTAACTTTACCCCCCTCTCACCCCCTAAAGAGCCCATCTCTATACCGGAAGAATGCAAAGTTCCTGTAATCACACAATTTGTGCCTGCTGAATGGCGCACAGCAACAGTTATCCCACTCCACAAGGGGGGAGCCACCATGGACCCCCGGGAGTTACCACCCCATTAGCCTGAAGAGTCTGGTCTGCAAGGCCATGGAATGTATCATCATGGAACTTATAAACAGACATTGGTAATCTCCAAACTCTGGACCTCACCCAGTTTGGGTTTGTAAAAGGCAGATCATGTCTCCTAAACATGATGGACTTCTTTGAATCAGTCACCAAAGCCGTAGACAAGGGTAAGGTGGTTCACACAGCTTGTCTAGATTTTGCCAAGGCTTTCGACACCATCCCCCACTCTGGAATTATAGATAAACTCACTAAACTAGATATATAAATCCCTATGTTACAAGATGGGTTGCCAACTGGCTCACTGACAGAACCCACACAGTGAAAGTAGCAGACTCCAAATCCGACTTCAGACCAGTGACAAGTGGAGTACCACGGGGTTCAGTCCTGGGTCCTCTCCTGTTTGGTATCTACTTATCTGAAGTACAGGCTAACACAGGTCTTTGGCTAACGAAGTTCGCAGATGACTGCAAACTAGGAGCCATAATCGAAACTTCTAACAATGTCGATATCCTACAAAAGGGCCTCACTGAGACGGATGCCTGGTGTCAAAGCCATGGCCTCAAGCTCAATGCCAAAAAGTGCATTGTCATCCCCTTTGGTAAAAACTCTGTACCCATGAACTAAAACATAGGCGGTAGTATACATAACACCGAAAGTGTGATGAGACCTTGGGACACAGGTGGACAGTGGGTCTCTCCTTTGATAATCACATCGCCGCAGTAAGGAAATCCTTCTACGTGGCACACATCACAAAAGGTTTCTCATCCAGAGAAAGAGGTCATTGTTCCCCTCTACTCATCACTCATTAGACCCATTATAGAGTACAACGCCCCTTTTGGTATGTAACTCACAAGACATCTACAACAACTGGAAAGGCCACAGAAATACCTCACAGAGGATTACCGGGCTCAAACAGATGCCCTGCGCAGATAGTCTCAAAAAACTCCAGTCGCATATCGCCTACTCAGAGGTGATCTCTGCCTAACATACAAAGCTATGTCAAACCCAGAGCTTTTGGACGTTCTTCACTTAAAGAAATCCCAATCCCTCCGAGCTACACGCTCTAGGGACCTAAACCTTGTCACCACAATAAACAGAACATGCCGGAGGGATAGATTCCTGTCCCCAGAGACTTCCCATACTCTGGAATAAACTACCTATCTATATCAAACAAAGCTCCTTATTAGCACTCTTCAATAATAATCTTGATGATTGGATGGGAAATGGGAAATTCACCCCGGGGATCACCTCTGTGGCTCTGCTCGACAGTGGCACAGGAAAGTAATTTTCTTGGGTGTCAAAAGCCAGCATACCTTTTTGGCTGGGCTTGTATAGGCCCCAGGGCCGATAGCCTAGTACCTACCTATGAACTTATGGAGAATATAGACATCTGTGCAGATGTTCTTCGTGTTTCACTGTTGCAGTCATCACATTTGGGTGGTTATCTGCTTGCAGTAGCCCTCAGTCGGCCTGCTTAACAGTGTCTTGGGACCTGTGTCGGTTGCTGTCTCATCTTCCATGACTAGCGAAAACTACCGCTAATTCAAAAGCCAAGAACTCGACTCAGGCCAGTCCAAACGGAAAAAACATGAAAAACAACAAATTTTATTAAGCCACTATAAAAGCTTTTCGTTAGTACCTTGCACTAACTTCTTCAGGCAAGCAAAACCTTCACACCATTACAAGTGAGTTTAAATACCAGCATTGAAACACTTAACCACGCCCCTTGCTCTCTCTTTAGCTCCTTAAAGGTACAAATCACAGCTAACTAACTAAGGTGCATTTGCAGTTCTCTATTAACGTAATGAAAAATCAAAAAAATCATACACCGAGACTGTAATAATAGCAAGCTTTGAAACTGAAAGAAAAAAACCCAATATTTTGATTATTAAACTTGTATAAAGTAGATAAATGTGTTAAATGTATAAAATAAAATACAAATAATGACAGTGTTCAACCTACACCATAAATACTAATAATGGAAGCGCGATGCTTCCTAATCAAAGATTACCTATGCATACATTGTATCCTGCCTGCTTTCAAATAAAGTAACTAATGTAATGAATATAATAAATATAATGAAATTAATGCATACTGTCCTAAGCATCTAAATAACTAGAACAGCTACCCAAGAAAAATAATATTAATCATATCTCGCTAAATAAAAATAATAAAATATAAAAATATAAAATATGACATGTAACATATAATATAACATAAATTTAGGTTACTCTGTATAGGTATAATACTGTCATTAAATAAAACAGGTCTAAAAGTTAGCGTATATAGACCTAAAATTACTAAATAATAAAATATAAATCAATAATATATATTGTAAAATAATAATCATGATATGTAATCATAACGATAACTAATGACTATTAACCCTCCACCACTGTCAACTAATAAAGAGTTATAAAACCATTAATTTGTCGACTCTCATTTTTCATTTTTTGACTCTCATTTTAAAAAATTGTGAGAATAAACAGCTCGTCACCTCTTCAAACTTTTAAGTTTTAAAAAACAACTAATGGATAACGAGCTGTTAAGACCAGGGGGGGGGGGGGCGATATGCTTCCAGTCTTAATTGCCAAAGAAGCTCTTTACATTCTAATCTATATGTCTCAGGTCCATAAGAATTAGTATTATACAGTTGATATATAACCATAAATGTGAACTCATGGTTTGGGTTGTTCTGGATGTGCATAGCCAAAGCATTGTCCATTTTCACTGTTCTTATGGCATACAAATGTTCGTACATTCTTTCCTGGAGTTTAATCTCAGTCTTGCCAATGTAAAAACTGGGACATGATGAACATTGAGCAAGGTATACCACTTGGGTACTGGAACAAGTGAAACGTCCCCTGATGAGGAATTTCCTGTTCTTAACTGTAAAGGCTGTACCTGCCTGGACAAATCTGCAATACTTGCACATATTACATTTACACATCCCTGATCTTGGTGTTACTAAATTTCGCGTAGATTCCAGAATATTTTTGATGTTAGGGCTACTTCTGTATGTTATCAATGGGGCTTCATCAAAAATTGGACCTCCAAGTAACTCAGGAGATAGTAATCGCCAGTTCCTCTTAATTATAGTAACTATGTCATTGGCATCTGTGTTAAAATAAAATTGGACCTGGACATGTTTCCCTGGAAATCAGGGCATACAGGTGATGGTGAATGACTCAATTCAGAAACAACATGACTCAGGATAGAAGAAAAATAGTCATTAGCTCTCTTGGTCTTAACTTCAAGACACAACTCATCAATCAAGGTTTCTGGATAACCTCGATCCAGAAATAAATTGGCTATGAAATCACACTCTTCCAAAAATTCACTATCCCTTGACACCATCCTAGCTGCTCTTACAAGTTGTCCTTTGACTATAGCCTTTTTCTGATGAAGTGGATGGTCACTATCATAATGTAGATAAGAATTAGAGAAAGTTGATTTCCAATGTATTCTGGCTCCAAACTGACCTAGACTTCTGTCTTTGTAAAGTTCCACATCCAAATAGGATATCTTCTCCATGTCTATTGTACAAGTAAATTTTAAAAAGTCAGACGAATTATTGAAGCCGATCACTAGGTCTTGGGCTTCTTCCAGTGAGCCATTAAACAAGATAAAAATGTCGTCCAAGAATCTTATATACAGAACGACTTTCTCTTGAATAATATTATTGGGAGAGGTAAACATTCTTTCCCAATGAGTCATGACCAAATTAGCTACACTGGCACCACACTGAGACCCCATAGGAACACCAGTCAACTGGTGGAACCATCTGTTATTGAATGTGAAATAGTTACATGTCAAAATAATATTCAACAATTCGCTCACCATAGATATCTCTTTGGGTGGAGCTTGGTAATAAATCATCTCCAATTGAATCCATTCAAGTGCTACCTCATAGGGAATTGAAGAATATAAATCAATGACGTCGGTGGTCAGAAAATAGGCATTTCCTTCAAAGGTAGCTAGTCTGACTTTTTCCAAAAAGGACCAGGAATCTCTGGCTATGTGTGGTACCTGCGATATATATTGTTTGAGGATGGTGTCTACTACCTTCGCTGCTGCATAGGTAATACTACCCCTCGCGTTCACTAATTGGCGTATAGGGGATCACCAGTACTTTTATGAATCTTAGGATTCCCAAATAATGCTGGAATGCGTGGTGAGGGTACTGAAATAAAATTGTAAATGTCCATATCCAGAGACCCACTAATGAACATGTCTTCAAAGTATGACCGCACACGGTTCATACTAATATTCAATTAATTCTTAGATACTTCCCTATAGGTCTCTGTAGAAAGTATCGCTAAAAGTCTATCTGTATATTCATCCTGTTCCATAGCTACTAATCCACCTCCTTTGTCAGGTTTCATTATTCTGATAGAAGAACTGAGAGCTTCCAATGAGTCCAATTCAATCTTGGAAATGTTGAAGTGGGTCTGTCGTGTACACTTAAGCAAATTCCTAATGTCCACATCACACGTGTTCAAACACTCCCAAGCAAGAGGCCAAAGGTGGATTATATGTACTTGGAATGTGATACACAGGCCTTGGTTGGACCGACTCTCCCAATAAAAGGGCCAAGTTCAACTTTCTCACGAAGAGTTTGAGGTCTAAAATTGACTTATCAACACTAGCACATCTAGAGGGTGTAAAAGTTAAGCCCTTGGCTAAAATGTCAACAAGGGGTTGGGAGAAAACAAAATTTGAATATATATTTTGAAGTCCTTCCCTGTGTTATATATCATTTCAAAGGGTTTATTTGATCGGGTATTAGGAAATCTAACATTTTCCATCAGTTCTTCCTTGATTTGTATTTGTTTCTCGTCATTCTGCTCGATGTTTGTTGAGGAGACGAGGCTTGTGTTTGAAAATTTACACCGACCAGCCCTGTATCAAATTGACTTGGATTATCAGTATTATCTCCCTGCTGCATCCACTCCTTCTAGACTCAGTCTCTCTTGATTGGCCCCCTTGTTCTGCTCCATAACTGATGTTATATTGCCCTCTCCACAAGGCCTCACTGGATGTTTCGGTAGATTAGGGTTAATTTTCAGAAAATTGCCCTGAGACTTAGGGGGTTTTGGATATGCTACACCATCCTTATAAGCCTTAATGTCTCTCTCCAATTTTTTGACTTTAATTGAGGTAATCTTTGTTATATAGTGGTCAATACTAGTATATGACCTTTCATATTCAAATCTATACCTTGGGAAACAAACATCAGTTTTTATCTTTTCATCTAAAATGGATAATTCCTTATTCAACTCATTAATAGTCTCTTGATAATGTACACTAATTAGGTTTAACAACTCATTCCCATGTCTGTCAAACAGGGCTATCAAATCCTGGTGGAATTTAGAACCTTCCTCTAGCCCTGTTGGGTATTGCCAGGACCGGAGGCCTTTAGGGACTATGTGTGCTTGCCTACATTCATTGAAATAAGCCACCTCGAGTTGTAATTTTCTACTTTTAAGTAGTTTTTGATCAAATACATGTAATTTAGTAGGCAGACTCACATTCTTGTGTTCAGTAACTTCATTACTAGCTCGGTCGTTTTCGAATCCAAAACGGAATGACCTATTAAGCCATTCATTTAAATTAAAATTCACATACCTTCCCTTTTGGCCATCCGAGATGTTGTACTGTTATGCTAAACCAAGTGCGCCTGGTGGGCTCATACAGCCACTTACTAAATTCTTCATATTCCCTTCTCGTTCTTGCGTCAACAAATGGAGTTGTAAGGTTAGGTAGAACCTCTGATTCATTAATAATTCCGTTAGATGATGTCAAACCCAAAGATTCAGTTAAAGGCATCCGCAAGGAACGTGTTTGTGAAGTATTAAGTCCATTTAATAATGAAGTACTCTGCGAAAGACATTCCACACGTTGCGTTAAGTTTTCCACTTTCTCGGTGAGAAGGTTGATTTAAAATAGTTAAATCTCCTGGCTCTGGCATAGTCCCTGCTGGCGATGAAGCGGTGGACATCAAAACACCAAAGAAATAAACTTTCAAGACCGGAAAAACAAACTAGCGAAAACCACTGCTAATTCAAAAGCCAAGAACTTGACTCAGGCCAGTCCAAACGGAAAAAACATGAAAAACAACAAATTTTATTAAGCCACTATAAAAGCTTTTCGTTAGTACCTTGCACTAACTTTTTCAGACAAGCAAAACATTCACACCATTACAAGTGAGTTTAAATACCAGCATTGAAACACTTATCCGTGCCCCTTGCTCTCCCTTTAGCTCCTTAAAGGCACAGATCACACCTAACCAACTAAGGTGCATTTGCAGTTCTCTATTAACATAATAAAAATTCATACACCGAGACTGTAATAATAGCAGGCTTTGAAATTGAAAGAAAAAAGCCCAATATTTTGATTATGAAACTTGTGTAAAGTAGATAAATGTGTTAAATGTATAAAATAACATAAAAATAATGACAGTGTTCAACCTACAGCATAAATACTAATAATGGAAGCGCGACGCTTCCTAATCAAAGATTACCTATGCATACATTGTATAATTGTATAACTGTTAACAGAGAATTGCAAATGCACCTTAGTTAGTTAGCTGTGATCTGTACCTTTAAGGAGCTAAAGGGAGAGCAAGGGGCGTGGTTAAGTGTTTCAATGCTGGTATTTAAACTCACTTGTAATGGTGTGAATGCTTTGCTTGTCTGAAAAAGTTAGTGCAAGGTACTAACGAAAAGATTTTATAGTGGCTTAATAAAATTTGTTGTTTTTCATGTTTTTTCCGTTTGGACTGGCCTGAGTTGAGTTCTTGGCTTTTGAATTAGCGGTGGTTTTCGCTAGTTTGTTTTTCCGGTCTTGAAAGTTTTTCATCTTCCATGACGTCAGGTAGTCAGGGGTACAAAGCATGCAGCCAACACCATTACATCAGTCTTTCTTGCCGTGCGGTGCCCAAAGCAGAAGTAGTTGACAAGTGCCAGTTGGCCGACTCTTGAAATTTTCGTTTTCAAGTTTCAGAACCGAAGTCTTCAACTAAGCTAAGTACCCAGTTGGGGAAATTTTTCTTGCTCTAAACTGATATCAGTAAAAGTTAATAATTGTATTTCTTGTGGAAAGCAAATACCTCAAAGATTTTTATTTGCACTTCATTCCTTGCTTAGGCCCTGACCACGATGTACCTCGTTGTCGGTTTTGTGCCTTATTTAAACAACAAACTATTCGTCTGTTTGTTTATGCTTCTAAATATTTTGGTACTCTGTTTACTTATCCAGATATGGCATCGGTAAGCCTTCCGACTACTGACATTCCAAAAAAACACAAAGATAAAGACAGAGACCGCATAGGTCCAAAGCTGCCGACGATGCTTCTCCTAAGCTAGTCACCAGTTCGCCGGTACTCAGTGAGGCGCTTTCACAGCCCCTGATGCCTGCTACTTAAGATTCGCAGGCCTCTACTGAGACCAATTCTGAGTCCAGTATGCAGCAAGATGCTTCAACTGTGGAACTTGCAGATATCTCCACCTTGGATGGGTCCGGAGCCGCTGTGCAGGCACCAGCTTCTGAGGGTGTATTCAGGCCTACCGACTTACATATTAAACTGACGCCATCTTCAACGCGTAAAACTCTATCTATGCCTAGAAAACCAACGCCCAGACCGCATGGTCAGGCCTCTATGCCTAAAAAATAAATAAGAATGGCTGAAGACCTTATTACTTTAATCAGGGGAAGCCACCTTTCCCCCTTCTAAGACATCTAGGACTGAGTTTGCTTATGATTCTTCTGATCAGGATTCTGAAATTTCTGTTTCCTCTGATGACCAGGATTTACCCTTGCCTACCTATGAGGATTCTGATGCAGAGGGCTCTATTCCCTCTGCTTCCCCTCCAGAGGATTTCTCTTTTGGTGAAACCTTGCATACTGTTAGGGAGCATTTTTGCTGGGAAAGCCAGGATTACTCTGATTCTAAAAAGAGACTTGGGGATTTCTTACTTCTGCCCCAACACACTTTAGCTATCCCCCCTGTACTGGACATAATTGATGCTTTTTCAGAATCTAGCTTGGCCCCTGACTCTTTACCTCCTGCTCCCAGAAAACCTGATAGATATTACAGGGTTCCTGACTCTCACAAGTTCCTCTTTAAAAATCCTACTGTGGATCCTGAGACCATTTCACAGGGACCCAAGGGCATTAAGGCTATTATTGCCAAAAATCCTACTCCCACTGATAGAGATTCCAGGCCGCTGGATAGATGGGGTAAGAAGGTATACACTTCTGCAGCCTTTGCCATTGATGCCTTAAACTGCCAGATGTCCTTCAAGAATGCAACTGCAGTCATAACATATGGGTTGTCCTGCCTCAGGCAGCCCTCGGTCGGCCGGATTTCAAAGTCTGGGTCCGACGTCGGCTGATGTCGCATTTCTCTCCGACGTCTGAGCGGCTGGAGTATATAAGCATCAGCCGACGCCATCTTCTTCAGTCTTTCTTGCCACGCGGTGCCCGAAGCAGAAGCAGTTCGCAAGTGCCGGTCGGTCAGCTCCTGTATTCTTCGATCCGAAGTCATCAAAAAAGCTAAGCACCCCGTTGGGGACCTTTTCTTGCCTCAGCCGATGTCGGAAATTACTGAAAAAGTGAATAATTGTTTGTCTTGTGGTAAACAAATACCTCATAAGGATTTCCATTCCTTCTGCCTTCCTTGCCTTGGCCCAGACCACGACGTCTCGGCCTGTGCCGCCTGTGCTCGCTTCAATAAGCGCACTCTCAGGCGCCGGGCGGAGTTCGCTGAAGACTTTTTCGGTGAAAAATACGATTATACAATGCCGTCGGAATTACCGACATCATAGACTCCTAAAAAACGAAAAGACCGGGACTGACATCCTCGGCCCGTGTCTTCCTCCGACACCACGCCAAAACCTACCGCGAGTGCCCCGGTTCCCTCTGAGGCGGTTATTTCACCGCTCCGAACCGAAGACACCGCATTACCGACACCTCCGATACCGGAGACCACACAGACGCCAGTTATTGATTTTCCTCCGGATACTGAAACAGAGGAAATGCCCGAGACCATTGCTGTGGATAAGGTCACTCCTGCACGTGGAGCTGCTAGGCCTCCCATGTCCATGTCTATCAAGGCCTACACACGTGCTAAGGCAGCCAGCAAGACCAAGCACCTTACTGCTAGAGCCTTACCTCAGCCTACTCCTGAAACACAAATCATGACTATGGCAGCAGACTTAATTTCCATGATCAGAGGTTCCCAGGCCCATCCTGAGAGAGGATCCCAGCCTCCTCCTGATAAGAGGCCCAGGGTTGAGCCCACTGACCCTCTCCCTTCAGATGAAGATTCTGAGGACTCTGTTCACTCGGATAGCCAGGAAGAGCCTTTCCAGACCTATGAGGACTCAGATGCAGAGGACTCCATTCCCTCGGCCTCCCCTCCTGAGGATATTTCTTTTGGGGAAGTTCTGCATTCCATGAGGGAACATTTTAAGTGGCAAGGCCAGGAATATTCTGATTCCAGAAAGCGCCTTCGAACCTTCCTTAAAAAGCCCCAGCACAGGCCCTTAGCTATACCTCCTGTGCTTGATGTTTTGGATGATCTATACTCTGACTCCAGTGTTACCCCTGATACTCTTCCTCCTGCTCCTGCCAAGCTTGACAGATACTATAGGGTCCAAGAAACACATTCTCATTTCTTTAGGGCCCATGCTGTTGATTTAGAAACTATTTCACAGGGGCCGAAAGGGGTTTCAGCTACCACCCTCTTTGCCTTCCAACAGGGATGCTAGGTCATTAGAGAGATGGGGGAAGGAGGTTTACACCTCCACTACTTTATCTATGAGAGCTCTCAATTGTCTCTTTCATATGTTTCAATATCAGGATTACCTGTTAGATGATTTACAGAAAACTTTGGCCTCTCGTGAACCTTTAGATAGGAAGTCTTTGCAGGAGGCTGTACATAACTCTCAGCAAGTTAGCAATCACTTCCTTCAGTGTGGATATGATGCATTGGAAGCTTCATGTAGGGCAGCTATGACGGGGGCGGTCATTCGTAGACATGCACGGTTAAAAGAACAACCTCTACCAGATCATGTTAAGGCAAAACGTCTTGATGCACCCTTGGAAAAGAACAAGCTTTTTGGTGCTAATGCTAAAGATGTATTAAAGTCCATTGAGGAAAAAGCCAAGTCAGTTCAGACAGTCAAAGATTTCCTCCAGGTTCAGCCACCCAGATTCAGCAGGAATTGCCCTTCAAAAAACTGGTCCTTTCCTAATCCTGAAAGATTTCAAAGGGGCAAAAACAGGCGTGGCCGAGGAAGAGGACAATACAGAGGTTCCTACAGGGGACGACAATGGCAACCAGCAAACCAAAGAAGTGACACAGGGGCTACTCCTGCCCCACAGGGACAATCCCAATGACTTTCCTCTACTTCCGCTGACCAAGGAGCAAACAGAAGCTCCCTTGGGTGGAAAATTATCTCTGTTTTCAGACAATTGGCACAGATTGACAAAGGACAAATGGATTTTGGACATTATAGACCAAGGCTACAGGTTCCACTTTCATACCTTACCAAGGAAACAAGGCATGCCAAACCTACCACAAAACCAGAGGGCAGAGGCCATCAAGCAAATTTCTCTGCTTGCTCAGATCAAAGCAATAGAAAAAGTTCCACAACAAGAACAAGGCTAGGGGTTTTACTCAAGACTGTTCCTTGTTCCAAGAAAAGAAAATGGAGACCAATATTGGATTTGTCCGCATTAAACACCTTTCTCATAGTACCAAAGTTCAAAATGCTGACCTTACAGCAACTCCTTCCCATGCTGGGCAAGGGGTCTTGGCTGATTACTCTGGACCTCAAGGAGGCATACCTGCATGTCCCTATCAGACACAGCTGCAGAAGATACCTCAGATTTCTTGCAGGGCCAGAGCATTATCAATTCTCAGCATTGCCATTTGGCTTATCTACTGCGCCCAGAGTATTCACGAAATGCCTGGCTTCAGTAATTGCTCATTGCAGGCTCCAGGAGATCCAAATTTACCCGTACCTGGACGACTGCCTCATTCAAGCGGACAACAAACTGATTTTGACAAAAAACCTGAATTATGTCATACAATTGCTACAAGCTCTGGGATACACAGTCAACTTCCGAAAGTCAAGACTTCAGCCATCCCAGCAAATAACCTTCTTAGGAGCCAAACTAGACACAGCCTCTCAAATGGCTTACCTGACAGAAGACGAGCAAAAGAAGTTAACTCATTTCAAAGGTTTGGCAAAGTTCACCCAGATGACTGCAGAGAGATTCCTACAGGCCCTGGGTTACATGGCATCCTGCATTCTCCTGGTTCCATTGGCAAGACTACACATGAGAAAGCTTCAATGGTACCTAAAAAGTTTATGGTCTCAACACAGCAACAACCTAGAGACAACCATACCGCTCATTCCATGCCTACAAAAGGAATTTCTATGGTGGGCCTCGGTAAGCCAGGCAAACACAGGTATGTCATTCAAAAAACCTCAAATAACACAAACAATGACCACAGACGCCTCAGACCTTGGATGGGGGGCGCACATGGAGGGCAGATGTATTCAAGGACAATGGTCTCCAAAGGAAACACATCTGCATATCAACCAAAAAGAAATGCTGGCAGTAATGCATGCCATCGAGGCCTTTCGACAGCAACTTCAGCAAGGCCACCTGCTAATACGGACAGACAACACCACTGTCATGTGGTACATAAACAAGCAGGGGGGCACCCATTCTTACCCCCTTTGCAGACTGACAATGAATCTTTGGGAAAAATCACTGAGCTTAAACATACAGTTGCAATCCCAGTTTGTTCCAGGCAAAGACAATGTGCTGGCGGACAGCCTAAGCAGGAATTTCCTAGACCTCCACGAGTGGAGGTTACATCCAGAAATCTTCATACGACTCACCTCGACATGGGGCAGGCCAGAAGTAGACCTATTTGCCTCCCACCTCAATCATAATCTACAAAAGTTCTGTTCAAGGACATATCATCCACAAGCATGGAAAATAGATGCTCTCTCATTCAACTGGAACTTCCTAAAAATCTATGCATTCCCACCTCTGCCACTGATGACCACAGTATTACTAAAGATCAAAGCAGAGAAGCCCAAGGGGATCCTAATAGCTCCAGACTGGCCAAGGCAACACTGGTACCCACTACTACGGAGCATATGTCACAACAAAAAGTGGGCCCTTCCCCAATGGCCCCAACTTTTGTCTCAACACAACTTCAAGACAGTACATCCCAACATTCAGACGCTGCAGCTAACAGCTTGGGAGATCCCATGAATAACCTCAATCTATCTCTCTCTAAGGAAGTTCAGCGGATACTAACTGAAGCCCGAAGAACATCCACCAGAAAGGTTTACTCAGCAAAATGGAAGAGATTCACCATTTGGAATACCAGCAAGGGTCATGATGCATCATTATTGAACATCCCACTCATTCTGGAATATTTGGCAGATATGCTACAGAATGGACTCTCATATTCTTCCATAAAAATACATGCTTCAGCTATTTCAGCTAGATACAACACTGATCCACCTGTGTTTTCACATCCTTTGTTAAGACAATTCCTTAGGGGAATCAAGAATATAAAGCCACCAAGAAAGGCTCCTGTACCTGCTTGGGGCCTCAACTTCGTCCTAGAAAAACTGACTCTACCCCCCTTTGAACCAGCAGCTTCGTTAGACTTACAATTTCTCTCATGGAAGACAGCTTTCCTGTTGGCAATTACCTCAGCAAGAAGGGTTTTGGAATTACAGGCCCTAATGGCAATACCACCGTTCATAACCTTTCACAGAGACAGGGTCTCCTTACGCACCAACCCTACTTTTCTGCCAAAAGTGGTATCTAGAGTTTCTTTAAATCAAGCAATTCACCTGCCTACTTTCTTTCCCAATCCTGAGAACAAAGGGGAAAGACTGCTGCATACCTTGGACATTCACAGACAACTTCGCTACTACCTGGACAGGACCAAGACCAGTAGGAAGTCTGATCAGCTTTTTGTAGCTTACGCCCCTGCAGTACAAGGAAAAGCAATTTCCAAACAGACTATTTCAAAATGGACTGGGCATTGCATCAGATTCTGTTATTCCTTCCATGGAAAGAGTGTACCTGCCAATGTCAGACCACACTCCACCAGAGCTACAGCCACCTCTACAGCATTCTTAAGAGGGGTGCCTACAAAAGACATTCTAGAAGCTGCTACATGGAGCTCCGTGCATACATTCTCCAAACACTACAACCTCCCTTTATATTCCAGATCCAGAGCAGGCTTTGCTTCGGCAGTCCTGCAGGGATTGATAGCTACACCATCCTTTTCTTAGAGCATACCACCTTCCCCAGCTAAGCTATGGTATTCAACCCATATGTTATGACTGCAGTTGCATTCTTGAAGGACATAGTACAGTTTTGTACCTACCATAAATGTAGATGTCCGATAGATATGCAACTGCAGTCGGGTTTTCCCTCCCTCCTTCCCCCTCTATGCCTTGGGTCCACTCCTATCCCTATTATCCTTAGCTGGGAATGTCTGTTATGGTGTATCTGTTTATTGCTTATTTATTGTCTGGAAACCTATTTTTGTCTTCCAATTTGATTACAGCCTTCATTGTAGGGCACCTGGCATCTGGGGCAAGAAACACTGAAGAAGATGGTGTCAGCTGATGCTTATATACTCCAGCCGCTCTGACGTCGGAGAGAAATGCGACATCAGCCGACATCGGACCCAGACTTTGGAATCCGACCGACTGAGGGCTGCCTGAGGCAGGACAACCCATATGTTATGACTGCAGTTGCATATCTATCGGACGTCTACATTTATGGTAGGTACAAAACTGTACTTTTCATATGTTAAAGTATCAGCAGCATATTATTGGATTGCTTAAACAGAAAATTATGTTGATTCCTGACTGTGCTGAAAATAAAGATTTACAGGATTTAATGCATTCTGCTGAACAAGTTGGAAAACATACTTTGCAATGTGGTTTTGATTCACTAGAGGCATCTGGCAGGGCTGTTGACACTGGGTCTGTACTTAGAAGGCATGCTTGGCTTAAGGAGCAATCTTTGCCAGATCATGTTAAAGCTAAATTGCTGGATGCTCCCTTAAACCAAGACCGCCTGTTTGGCCACAAAGCAGTAGTAGTACTTAAAAAGATGGAGGAAAAAGCTAAATCTATGCAAACTGTTAAAGATTTCCTGCATGTACAGCCTCCAGATTTAGTAGGCATTGGCCCTCTAAAAATTGGTGCTTTCCTGCCTCTTCCAGGCCTTTTCAGTCCAAACCCAGAACCAGCAGAACGCCCAGGCTTCAGTCCCAAGGTACTCACAGGGCTAAGCAGTGGGGAGGTCCCACTTCCAAAGCAGGGAGTGGTACGACTCCCCCCATGGTAAACTGTCTCAATGATTTAACTTTGTATTCCAATTGACTGTTCCCTTAGGGGGCAGGCAAAAAATTGGGAACTCATTACCCAGGACAAATGGGTTTTAAATATGGTATCCCAAGGAAACAGATTCCACATTCACTCCTTACCAACCCCAAATGGTTGGCCAGATCTACCCCCAAATCAGTGGGCAGAGGCTCAAAAGCAAATTCTCTCCCTTAAGCATCAGGGCTATTCAACCTGTTCCAGAAGAGGAAAGGGGACAAGGTTTCTACTCGAGACTTTTCCTGGTGCCCAGAAAAGACCACTCCTGGCGTCCTATACTGGACCTCTCTATCCTAAACATATTTTTGGTGATCCCAAAATTCAAGATGCTACCTCTTCACCAGCTGCTTCCTATGCTAGGCAAGGATGCCTGGTTGGTAACAGTGGATCTAAAGGAAGCTTACCTGCACATCCCAATAAGGGAATCCTGCAGAAAATACCTACGCTTCAAAGCAGGCTGCATGCACCATCAGTTCTCTGCACTGCCCTTTGGTTTATCTACTGCGCCCAGGGTATTTACAAAGTGCTTAGCTCCAGTCATTGCATTTTGCAGGCAAAGAAATATCCAAATATATCCATACCTGGACGATTGTCTTAATTCGGACAGAAAGCCGGGACATGCTATTGAAACATCTGGCTTTTGTACAGAAATTGCTAACTTCTCTGGAGTACACCATAAACGAAAATAAATCACATCTTGTGCCCTGCCAACAAATTGTATTCATGGGAGCAAGCTTGAACACAACTTCCCAGATGGCTTTTCTCACGCCAGAAATACAAGTTAATTTGGCAGCCTACTTCAAACTTGCGGGCCACAAAGACCCAGCTTATCTGCAAGGAAAATACTGCAAGTCCCAGGGTTCATGGCCTCCTGCATTTTACTAATTCCATATGCAAGACTGCATATGAGGAAATTACAATGGTATCTAAAAAGCCTATGGCGCCAACTTTCTCAGGATCTAGAAGCAATGATTCCTGTCATTCCCTGTCTACAGATAGAGTTCCTTTGGTGGGCAGGTGCCTGTCACCAAAACAAGGGGCTGCCATTCACTCTACCCCCTGCCACCCAAACCCTAACAACAGACGCATCAGACTATGCATGGGGGGCTCACTTGGCAGGGAAGTGCATTCAGGGCAAATGGAACCCAAGTCAAATGCACCTGCACATCAATCAAAAAGAAATGTTATCTGTACAGAATGCTCTGACAGCCTTCAAGGACCACATCCTTCCAGGGCAGTTAATGTTAAAGGCGGACAGCACCACTGTTATGTGGTAAATAAACAAGCAGGGAGGTACCCACTCATACCCTCTCTGCAGACTAGCCATGGCTCTGTGGAACACAGCCTTGAGTTACCAAGTACACCTGTAGGCTCAGGTCCTGCCAGGAAAGCTAAACACACTGGCAGACCTAAGCAGAAATCTCATGGACCCACACGAGTGGAAACTGGAACCAAAGATATTCAGCATGTTGAGAAACAAATGGGGGAGCCCAGATATAGACCTGTTTACCTCCCCCCAGAGCTACCAATTGGAAAAATTCTGCACAAGGATTCCCCACAAACAAGCTTGGAAAGTGGATGCCCTGTCCTTCACCTGGAAAAACCTATCAGTTTATGCCTTTCCCCTCTGCCTCTTTTCTCCAAGGTACTACTAAAGATCAAACAGGAAAAAACAAGGATGATACTGATTGCACCAGACTGGCCACGCCAACACTGGTACCCCCTTTTGCGCAGTGTCACTGCTGGCACCGTGGCACCTGCCTCGGACCCCTGCCCTGCTGTCCCAGCAGGAGGGCCAGATTCTTCACCCACAGCTTCAAACCCTGAACCTGGCAGCCTGGCTAGTTACCTAATCTCTCCATTGCCATCCCTCAGTAAGCAAGTGTTGGATGTCATTCTGGAGGCAAGGAGGCCTAGCACTAGAAAATCCTATGCTGAAAAATGGAAAAGAGTCTGTTCCTGGAACCAAGCTCGGGGGATGGGCACAGCAGCACCCAATTTACCTCAGATTATTTAATACTTAACTGAGATGCTGCACAAGGGCCTTTCCATTTCCTCCATCAAAATTCATGCCTCAGCCATTTCAGCTCATTACAACACAGAACCACTCCTCTTCTCTCATCCATTGCTGAAGCAGTTCCTCAGAGGGGCCAAAAACTTAAGACCACCCAGGAGAGCCCATACCCCAGCCTGGGACCTTAACTTTGATATGGAAAAACTCACTGTACCTCCTTTTGAGCCAGCTCCAAATGCAGAGTTGAAATTCCTTTCTTGGAAAACTGCCTTCCTTTTAGCCATCACTTCAGTAAGAAGGGTATCAGAATTACAGGCCGTCCTGGCAGTGGAGCCTTTCATAATTTTTCATGCGGATAGGGTGTCCTTCAGGCCCAATCCCTCCATGTCCAAGGTGGTATCCAGTGTGGCCCTTAATCAGTCCATTCATTTGCCAACCTTCTTTTCTAATCCACAGAACAAAGAGGAGCGAATGCTGCACTCCTTAGATGTGCACAGACAACTTAGATTTTATTTGGTCAGGACTAAACCTCTCAGGAAATCTGAACAACTGCTAGTTGCATTTGCTGCAAGGGCAGAGGGGAAGTCCATTTAAAAGCAAACCATTTCTAAATGGATAGGCCATTGCATTCATTTCTGCTGTAAGCACCATGGAAAACCTACCCCACAGGGGATTAGACCACATTCAACCAGGGCTGCATCTACCTCTACAACCTTTCTCAGAGGTGTCCCTACCAGGGACATCTAGAAGCTGCTACCTGGAATTCTGTACATGCCTTCACCAAGCATTACTATTTGCCAATTTTCTCTAAATCCAGAGCGGGCTGTGCCATTGCAGTCTTGCAGGGCCTTATAGCTGGTCCTAATGCTATCTGATTTCCTCCTCCCATCCTTAGCTTTGGGAATCTACCCAAATGTGATGACTGCAATAGTGAAACATGAAGAACGTAGTACAGATGTTCATCGTGTTTCACTGTTGCAGTTATTACACTTGGGTTATCCTGCTGGCAGGCTACCCGCAGTCATGCCCGAATTCCAAAGTCCTGGTCCGGCGTCGGTCGCTGTCACCTCTTCCCTGACGTCAGTGCGCCTGGGGTATAAAAGATGCAGCCGACGCCATTTTCTTCGGTCTTTCTTGCTGCACGGTGCCTGAAGCAAAAGCAGTTCCCAAGTGCCGGTCGGCCGACTCCTGAGATTTTCGAAATCGAATTTCAGATCCGAAGTCTTCAATAAAGCTAAGTATCTTATTGGGGAAACTTTTTTCTTGCTCCAGACATATGTCAGAAAAAGTTAACAATTTTATTTCTTGTGGGAAGTAAATACTTCATAAGGATTTCCACTCTTACTGTATTCCTTGCCTAGGCCCTGACCACGACGTTGCTAGTTGTCGGTTTTGTGCTAGATTTAACCAACGCACTATTAAGCGTTGGTACGATTTTGCTTTTCATTATTTTGGCAGAAGGTTTAACTACATAATGTCGTCGGAACAACCGACGACCGGAATTCATAAAAAACGCAAGGGTAAAGACAAGGACAAGCATCAGAGGTCCAAAACCGACGAAACCTCTTCTAGGCCAGTCGCCGGTTTGCCGGTGCTCAGTGAGGCGCTTTCGCAGCCCCTGACTCCCGCTACCTCAGAGCCACAGGTCTCCTCCGACTCTCACGTGGAGACAACTAGGCCTCTGGATACTCAAGGTATTGGCCCTTCGGAAATTAATCCCTCAGATGGGTCCGGAGCCGCTGAGCAGGCATCTGCTTCTGAGGGTGTCTTCAGACCTACACAACTTTATATAAAGCCTACTTCAGCATCCAAGACAAAGTCTAAAACAGTTTTAAAGACAAGGAAACCAGTACAGCATTCTCCAGGACCGACTTCTATGCCTAAAAAACAGATGCTCAAAATGGCCGAAGACCTAATTACTTTGATCAGGGGTTCCCAACCCTCTCCTGATTAAGAGGCCTAGGCAAGACACTGAATATGATTCCTCTGATCAGGTTTCCATTTCCTCTGATTCCTCTTCTGATCAGGGATATTCTGTTCCTCCCTATGAGGATTCTGATGCTGAAGATTCTATTCCTTCAGCTTCTCCTCCTGAGGACTATTCATTTGGGGAAACCCTGCATCCCATGAAGGAGCATTTCCATTGGGAAAGCCAGGATTACTCCGATTCTAAGAAAAGACTTAGAGACTTTCTTTTACTTCCTCAGCACAGACCTCTTGCAATTCCCCCTGTTCTAGACATAGTAGATTATGTTTTTTCAGAGTCCTGCCTGTCTCCAGACTCTTTACCTCCTGCCCCCTGTTAAGCCGGACAGGTACTACAGGGTCCCAGACTCCCATAAATTTCTTTACAAAAACCCTGCTGCTGACCCAGAAACTATCTCACAGGGTCCCAAAGGGGTCAAGGCTGCTTCTGCCAAAAACCCTGTCCCCTCAGATAGGGATTCTAGGGCTTTGGACAGATGGGGGAAAAGAGTTTACACTTCTGCTGCCTTGGCTGTAAGGGCTTTAAATTGTCAGTTTCATATGCTCAAATATCAGCAATACTTAATGTCTTTGTTAAAACAAAAACTGTTTGCATTCTGAATGTTCTGAGAACAAAGATTTGCAGGATTTATTGCATGCAGCTGAACAAGTGGGAAAACATACTTTGCAATGTGGCTATGATTCACTGGAGGCCTCGTGCAGGGCCGCTGTTACAGGTTCTGTTATTAGAAGGCATGCTTGGTTAAAGGAACAGAATCTGCCTGATCATGTTAAAGCAAAATTATTGGATGCTCCTTTACAGCATGAGACTTTGTTTGGTGTTAAGGCAGAAGAGGTGTTGAAGAAAATGGAGGATAACGCAAAATCTATGCAGACAGTAAAGGATTTCTTACAGGTACAGCCACCCAGATTTAGCAGGAACTGGCCCTTTCCAGTGTCAGACAGACCACAAAGAGGCAGATTCAGACGCCCTAGAGGCAGGCAACAGTCCCAGGACTCATACAGGCCCAAGCAATGGGGGGCTTCTACTTCCAAAAGCGGAGAAGACAAATCACAGCCTTATAGAAAACAGTCCCAATGACTTCCCTCTGCCAATGCCAAGCACTTTTTTTTTGGCAGCACCCTTAGGGGGAAAGCTAGCATTTTTTTCACAAAACTGGCACAAGATCACCCAGGACAAATGGGTCTTAAATAAAGTCTCTCAGGGCTACAGGTTCCACTTTCACACCCTTCCAAAGGCAAAGGGTATGCCAGACCTGCCACTCAATCAATGGCAAGAGGCACAAAAACAAGTTTCATCTCTCATGGACATGGGGGCTATTCAGCCAGTGCCACAACAAGAGCAGGGACAAGGATTTTACTCAAGACTTTTCTTAGTACCAAGAAAGGACAAAGCCTGGAGACCAGTTCTGGACCTGTCTATTGTAAAGACCTTTCTGGACGTCCCAAAATTCAAAATGTTGACTCTACAGCAGCTTCTGCCCATGCTGGACAAGAAGGCTTGGCTTGTAACTTTGGACCTCAGAGGCATACCTGCATGTCCCAATCAGACAATCTTGCAGAAGATACCTCAGATTCATAGCTGGCTCAATGCACTACCAATTCTCTGCACTGCCCTTTGGCTTATCTGCTGCACCCAGGGTCTTCACAAAATGCCTGGCACCAGTAATTGCATTTTGCAGACAGAGGAATTCAAATATATCCCTACTTGGACGACTGCCTTATTCAAGCAAAGAACAAAGATATTCTACTACAGCATCTGGCGTTTGTAAAAAGATTGCTAATTTGCCTAGGGTACACAGTAAACGAAAATAAATCAAAACTAGTACCCTCTCAAGAGATAATATTCCTGGGTGCAAGCTTAAATGCAACTGCTCAGATGGCTTATCTCACGCCAGACAAGCAAAGGCATCTGACTTCTTACTTTAAAGACATGGCAACAAAGACCCAGTTATCTGCAAGAAAAATTCTGCAGGCTCTGGGCTACATGACATCCTACATTCTACTAATTCCATATGCAAGACTGCATATGAGGAAACTACAGTGGTATCTAAAAAGTGTTTGGACTCAACATTGCCACAGCCTGGAAACAGTAATTACTCTCATTCCTTGCCTGCAACAGGAATTTCAGTGGTGGACACAGGCCTGTCACCACAACAAGGGACAGCCTTTCACCTTACCCACTGCCAGGCAGACACTAACAACAGATGCATCAGATTATGCCTGGGGGTTGCACATGGCAGGAAAATGTATTCAAGGCACATGGCCCACAAACCAAATGCATCTTCATATCAATCAAAAAGAGATGCTAGCTGTACAAAATGCCCTGACAGCCTTCAAGGACCTACTTCATCCAGGACAACTGCTGATAAAGACTGACAATACTACAGTCATGTGGTACATAAACAAGCAAGGGGGCACACATTCCTACCCCTTCTGCAGGCAAGCCATGTCTTTGTGGAACACAGCATTGACTTATCAAGTACATCTGCAAGCACAATTCCTGCCAGGAAAGACCTACTTTGGCAGACTAACTAAGCAGAAACCTCATGGATCCTCACGAGTGGAAACTCGATCCACAAATCTTGAACATAACAGGGAAATGGGGATGCCCAAACATAGATCTATTCGCCTCCCCTCACAACTGCCAGCTACAGAGATTCTGCACTCAGACTTATCACAAGCAAGCATGGAAAGTGGACGCCCTATCATTCAGCTGGAAAGCCGTTACAGTATATGCCTTCCCTCCTCTGCCTCTCCTCTCCAAGGTACTCTTAAAGGTCAGACAAGAGAAGCCAAAAATGATACTGATTGCCCCAGACTGGCCACGCCAGCACTGGTACCCAATCCTAAAGAGCTTGTCTCAAGGCCCAGCCTGGACATTGCCTCTAATACCTCATTTGCTGACCCAACAGAACAATCAGATCCTGCACAGCCAATTCAGAAACCTAAAACAGGCTGCATAGCGGATAATATAATCATTCAGAACACACCTCTCTCTAAAGCAGTTATGGATGTTATTTTGCAGGCCAGGAGGCCCAGCACCAGAAAATCTTATGCAGAAAAATGGAAGAGATTCTGTGCTTGGAACCAAGCGCAAAGAATTGACTCGCTTGTACCAAATATTCCTCAGATTTTGCAATACCTAACTGAGATGCTGGACAAAGGCCTATCCTCATCAATTAAGATCCATGCCTCTGCCATTTCAGCTCATTACAGTACGAACCCACCTATTTTTTCTCATCCACTGCTAAGACAGTTTCTCAGAGGGGCCAAAAATGTAAGACCTCCAAGGAGAGCTCCAATGCCTACATGGGACCTCAATTTTGTCTTGGAAAAACTCACGCTGCCTCCTTTTGAACCAGCCAATACAGCAGAGATAAAATACTTGTCATGGAAAACCACGCTTCTCCTAGCAATAACTTCAGCAAGAAGAGTCTGAGTTACAGGCACTAATGGCTGTGGAACCTTTTATTTTCCATCAGGACAGGGTTTCTCTAAAGACAAACCCGAGATTTATGCCTAAGGTAGTGTCCAGCGTGGCTCTTAACCAAACCATACATTTGCCTACCTTTTATCCAAACCCGCAGTATAAGGGGGGAGAGTCTTCTGCATACTTTGGGACATGCACAGACAGCTACGTTTTTCCTTGGACAAAACTAAAGCCTTCAGAAAGACTGAGCAACTCTTAGTGGCATATGCTGCAGGTTCCCAAGGAAAAGCCATTTCAAAGCCGACTATTTCAAAATGGATAGGCCATTGCATTTGTTTCTGGTATTCACAACATGGCAAATCAGTGCCCAAGGGCATTAGGCCACATTCTACCAGAGCAGCAGCCACTTCAGCAGTCTTCCTCAGAGGAGTACCAACCAAGGATATTTTGGAGGCTGCAACATGGACTTCAGTGCACACTTTTACAAAGCACTACCATTTACCTCTCTACTCTAAATCCAGAGCAGGCTTTGCCACTGCAGTTCTGCAGGGCCTCATAGCTACTCCAAACTCTATTTAGGCCCAGCCACCCAACCTCAGCTTTGGGATTCAACCCAAGTGTTATGACTGCAACAGTGTACCTACCATAAATGTAGATGTTCGAGTGTATTTATTGTTGCAGTCCAGGTTACCCTCCCACCATCCCCCTTTTTCTTTGCTGGGACTTATCTGTACCTCTCTATTCTGTACAACCTATGTGGTGTATTTGCTTGTAGATGAAGGTTATGTTCATGCTTTTTTATGATCTTAATTTTTACAGCCTACCCTTTTGGGGGCACCTGACATCTGGGGCAAGAAAAACTGAAGAAAATGGCATTGGCTGCATCTTTTATACCCCTGGCGCACTGATGTCAGGGAAGAGGCGACATCAACTAATGCCGGACCAGGACTTTGGAATTCACGCCGACTGCCACAAGGAATACACTCTAACATCTACATTTATGGCAGGTACAGAACTGTACTTTTTGGTGGTGTTAGGTGTATCCACTTCGGCACCGGAGGTTGTTCTGACATTGTCTGTTCCTGCCGTGGAGCCGACTGTTTCCCCAGGCCAAGAGCCCTCCCTCTGTTCTGTGGTTTCCAGTTCAGCACTTAATTTGGGTATGGTGTTGATCTTGGTTCCAGAAACTTTGACTGTTTTGGGTCCTTCCCTGGCTCTATACCTGGAGGGTGGTCTCTCTGAGAAGGGTGTGACCTTGGTTCTGAGGTGGTCCTTCTCTGTTCCTGGCTCCCACTCCTCTTCATGGGGTACGTATTTTGGGTTATGGAGAGAGCCTGAAGAGTCTGTCCCGGAGGACACTGATTTTGATGAAGGGGGGGGGGTTCCCCACAGTCACCCCCTGAGGTTGTTTCCTTTGGAGACATCCTAGAAATTCTGAAACGGGGGTAACGAAGTCCCAAGACCTATCTTCGTAGGAAACTATGTACTTGCAAGCCTTCACTGGCCAACCATCTACCTCCTGTGTGTCAACACCCGCTGACTACTTTACCAAGCTGATAGGTTTGGAAGACTCCTGAAGGCATAGCCAGAAGACCACCGATAATGGATGAAAGGTTTGCCAGTAGATGCCATGGTGGTGGTGGCTGCCACCAAAAAGGAACTAGCCAGCAATAGTCCTTCTGTTCATCCTCCTAATAGGGAGTCTAGGATGATGGACAGGGTTGGAAAGCGGGTCTGCCCTTCATCGACCTTTGCACTTGGGTCCTTGAACTTTATGGCACACTTTACTAGACTCAAGAGAGACCTGATTAAGGGATTATCAGAAACTGGAGCTTGAGCTGTGTCCAGCAAGGTACAAGATAAGGCCGCCTTGCAGCTAAACTACCTTGGAGTTTATATCAAACTCGTCCATGCGACTCATCGTCCATGTAGCCAAAGGGACGACTAGAGCACCGGGTTCTGGCGTTGCCATTGGGAGACATCCCTGGATGCGTTTGTGAGACTTTACGGAGCCCTTCAGGTCTTCCTTCATCAGTGCTCCATTTGTCAGATCTTTCCTGTTTGGCTGCAAAGTAAAGGACATACTAGCCAGGTGTGAAAAGGATGGTAGGGCCCTGTCTGCATTGGGCATTCATTTTTCCACTTCTCAACAATCCTTCTCCCGGAGTCAGAGGAGTGAGAAAATGTGGATCAAGAAGTCCCAGGGACTTTTCAATGACACCCGGGGCTCAGGCTCCCCTCGAGGCAGAGGGGAGAGCTTAGATGGAAGATGACCCTGAGGCAGAGGTGGCCCGCAAAACCAGGTGTCCAGGGATTCCTTCTCTGGATCGCCCTATCAGCTCTCCTGAAAGGAGGATCGATTGCTTACCTCTGGAAGTAGTCGGGAGAAGACTTTCCCTGCATCTGCCAGCCTGGTGACAACATCCGATTCTTTGTGTAGAAAATCATTGCCAGAGGCTACAGTATGCCTTTCAACATAGTTCCACTTTCTATAAGAAAAATCCTCGATGTCTTTCTATTCCAATGTTGCAGTATTCTACATGTGGGTTTACTCCTCTTGCTTTGCGTACGTCTGGCCAGTATGCAAAAGTTTTCAGTCCATATGTGGTGTTTAGGACATCTGATGTGGCTGTAGGAATGTGAGCCATAAAAGTATTGTCCACACGCACCAGCCCTCAGAACTTCTCAGCTGCCAGTCGTACGACAGGTGTTCCAGTTTTCACTGTTGCATTCAAAAATCAGATAAGTACCCCATTGGGGAACCTCTCAGTCCTGTTATTTAATATATGTATTGCCTGTTGATGTCATCCAGAAAAGGCATGTACAAGTGGTGCTGGCAGATCCCTCATAAGGACGCACACGACCAGTGCCTTTTCTGCTTGGGTCGGTCACACGACCGCAAGGCCTGCTCTGTTTGCCAGGCATTTGTGCCCAAAACCTTGCGTAGTTTGCATGCACTTAACTTGTACCTAGAAAATCAGAAGTTAAAGCAGATTACATTAGGGATGGAGGCTTCATCTGATGTATTTTCGGAACTGCTGGAAAAGAAGGCTAAGATCATACAGCCCACCACTACCGCTGCACCTCTTCCTCCCAGTCCTGTATCTGTGGCCACCATCTGCCTGGTAGAGGAGTCTGGTTCCGCCATTTCGGATATAGCAGGTACCTCCCACAGAGGCCGCACAATCCTGGGTGGACGACATATCTGTAGAGGCTTTACCGATTTCTGTCTGTGATGCCGGGGGGGGAGGGGGCAGCAGTTTCCATGGGTTCCTCTGATCCCTCCAGTCCTTTGCTGTTTACAGAATCTAGACCTTCTCCCCTTCAGGTGCCAGGTAGGCCCCTTAAGAAGAAAAAAAGGAGAATCTCTCTTCCCCTTCCGAAAGCATGCCTGACTGACAGGCTTTCAGTCAAAATGTATTCAATGCCTTTATGGCCCTATGGCCGCCTTCTGCAGGGAGTGCTAGCATCCCTCCTCTACTGTTGAGCCCTAGGCCTCAACCCACAGACCCTACTATTGGGGAAGAGGAAGAGCTAACTGATTCTTTCTCTGAAGAGTCTCTATCGTATTCATCCAGAATGTCTTCCCCGTGGATCCTCAGAGGAGGAATCTGTTAATCTGGACTCCTCAGCTGAGGATCTAATTTTTTCAGAAACCATCTCTAAGATGAAAGACTATTTCAAGTGGGAATCTTCTGAAATGAATGAGGTCCACAAAAGATGATATGACCTCTTTCAGATGGATTCCCCAAGCCCGTCTGCCATACCTCCAGTCTTGCCTGCCTTCCTGGATGCTTTCTCCTCGGCATCCTTAAACCCAGACTTTCAACCTCCTGTCCCTTGCAGGCCGGATAGACTTTATAAAGTTCCTGACACTGCCAAGCACCTCCTTAAGTGCTCTCCTGTAGAGCCAGCTACTATCTCCATCTCTACAGACAAGGCTTCTAAGCTCTTACCCATGACCAGCATACTCCCTGCTGACAAAGACAGCAAAACTATGGAACGTCTGGGTAAGAAAATTTACACCTCTACAACTTGTCTTTTAGAGCCACAAATTACCAAACTCGCATGGCTAAGTACGCTTTATCCCTCCTGGAAAAAAAACACCAAGGAATTGGCAGATATTCCAGACTGTGCTGCCAAAGTTTCACTGACGTCCTTTCTGGCCTTTACCTCCCAGGTTACCAGGCACTCAGTCAAGTGCAGTTATGATGCTGCAGAAGCCTCAGCTAGGTCTGCAGTATCAACTTCTGCATTAAGGAGATATTCATCGTTACGCTTACAACCACTTCCTGGGGACTTTAGGTCAAAGCTTATTGATGCCCCCCTGGACAATACAGCATTGTTTGGAGCTAAAGTGGGTGACCTCTAAGTCTTTTCAGCAGAAAGGGAAATAAATGCAGGACCTAAAACACTTGCTGGTTTCCCCAATACCAAAGTGTCAAAGAAACTACCCAGCAAGAACTCTGTTCATAAGAAAGCACTGCCATCCTGCTGCTTCTGCAAGGCATAGAAACCCTACAAGGAAACAATCCCCTCCAGCTAGAGCGTCTCCCTCCTCTAGCCAGAGGCCACCCTTTCAAGATAGGATAAGTAGCATTTGACTGCCTGCCAACTTTGCCTCCTCCACCCCCTCCCTGTCTACCTTTGTCAGTCCGTCTCTCTCACTGGCTCCCTGTGTGGACTCGTATCACATCAGACAAATGGGTCCTGAAAATCCTTCAGAAAATTTATTTCATGTCCTGGCTCAACCCACCAAAAGGAAAAGGCATCCTACTTCCTCCTTCACTACAACTGCACCTCCTGCAGCCTGGATTGCAAGCTCTGCTGGCTCAGGGCACCATCGAACCAGTGCCTACAGTAGGAAAAGGAAGAGGTTTCTACTCCAGAATTTTTCTCGTCCCCAGAAAGGGTGCAGACCTTGGAGGCCCATTTTAGACCTGCCCCATCTCAGTCTATTCCTACAGGTCCCAACCTTCAGGATGTTGAATCTTCCAACCCTCTTCTCCCTCCTCCTCCCCAAGGGTTCATGGCTACCCTAGATATAATGGATGCTTACCTTCATATCTCCAGAAGAGCCACATAAGGGAATACTTGAGGTTCTTGGTGGGCCATTCTCACTTTAATTTCTCTGCCTTGCCCTTTGGGCTTTCTGCTGCACCCAGGGTTTTCACCAAATTCTGGGCCCCAGTCACTGCTTATTGCATGACAAAGGGAATACACATATTCCCTTACCTGGATGACCTGCTAATTTAGGCAGGCAACAGAGACCCTCTTCCTTCACATTCATTTTGTAGTGTCCCTCTTAGTCTCTGGAATTCCAGATAAATTCCCCAGAATCCCACCTGGAGCCTACTCGACATTGTCTTCCTCGGTTGCAGAATTTGCAGACCTCATGAAAGCCTTCCTCTCTCTTAAAAGGTGGAATCCTTGACAGGGCATCTGTGGCTGGTCCTCCAATACAGAATTGACAGCAAGGCAGTAACCCAGACCCCTGGGCTGCATGGCAGCTACTATCCCTATGCTACCACTTGCAAGACTACATATGAGAAAGCTACAATGGTATTTCCTGTCAATCTGGACCCAACACTCCCACCCTCTGGAGTACAGGAGTACCCCTCCTCCACTGCCTCAAAATAGAAATTCAGTGGTGTCTGGCACAAGTGACCTGCAACCCAGGTCTACCCTCCAACTCTCTCCTCTTACCTTCTAACACTCAGACTTGCGAAAGATGGATTTGTATATCCAAACTGGAAGCCACACAGTCTCCAGCCAAGACCGGAATAGCTGGTCAAGGGGCGAAAGTCAACACTTGCACCACACCACATGGAACACGTAGCCCTCCCGAACACACACCAGCACTGCCTTCACATAAAAACACAAACCACACACCCACCTTCGCTGAGGCTGTCAATAAAAATCTACCCAAGCAGCAGAGACCTCCAAGGCAGAAATGCACTCAACCACCACAACACAACACTAATTATAAGACGCACAACTCTCCTAAACAGTGTACCACTCAGCCAAAGCCCCTAGGGCAATACAGCATGCCCAGCACACTAGTCCTAATGTGACTCGATAGTGAGGCACACCGACGTCCCACTCACTAGGCTGAATAAGGAGAAAGTAACAGTCATCAGCCTGTCAGGTGCCAGGAACTCCCACATAACGCACACACTCTGGTCGCTCAACAATGGGTACAAATATGACTGTCATTATACATGTGGGTATGAATGACCTGAGATGTACCTCCCTGGACTACATGAAAAGAGACATGGAGCAGCTATTGGATTATGTAGCCCAGGCGGGTATGACACTAGCCCTGAGCAGCATCCTACCATCACCCAGAGTGATACCACAGTGCAAGCAGAAAGTGATTGATTTCAATAGTTGGCTAAGTTTCTGGGGTCATTCTAAGGGGGATCCCGTATCTGTCTGCCTGGGATGACATGATTGACAGACCTCGATGCTTTGCTAGAGATGGCCTGCATCTGTCACCCCTGGGCTTCCGGATACTGGCCAAGGCTCTTGCCACCCCTATAGTGCCTTTTTTAGGCGCTGTTCCAAAGACCAAATTACCACCATAACAGCTACAAACAAATCCAATCTAAGGGTCATGCTGCTCAATGCTAGAAGTCTAAATCTCAAAATGCACTTGCTCGAAGCACTCCTTAAAAACGGAGAACATCGACATTTGTGCTGTAACAGAGACCTGGTTCAAGACAAGAGAAAGCACCCCTGCTCTTCCAGGCTATAACTCATTCCACACCTTTTGGTCCCAGAACTTAGACCGAAGCTCCAAAGGAGGTGGTGTCTCCATATTCATAAAGGATGCGCATACCTCCAGACTGGTAGCCCAACATAACGCATCAGAGATACTTCATGTGCAGCCAACATTGGATAAGACAGTGATTCAGGTCATATCCTGCTGTAGGTTCCCAACCATGTCCCAAGACTCGCACTCCACGTTTCTAAGCACCCTGGAGAATGTTAGGGTCCAACCTAAGACACACTTACTAGGCGACTTATTCCTCCATTAACTGGGTAAACTACTCGTGTACCAATACACTTGCCTAAAGTTTCCTGGAGTTCATTAATTCCAGTGCCCTGGACCAGCTCGTTCTTGCCCCCACTAGAGGTAGCAACATCCTTGACCTGGTCATTACTAACATGGGTGACCATTGCTCTCCACAAATAGTCAGCTCCTCCCTGGTTAGATCCAACCACAAGCTAATAACTTTGGAAATCCACATCCCTCCCACCCCCCCTGCAGCGGTAACCACCATGAAAAACTTCTCCAAAGCTAACTTTGGGCTCCTAAAAACAGAGGTGGCCAACTTCACGCCACCCAGGCAAATGGAGAATAGTTGCTTGACCGCAGAATCATACACCAATGCACTGTACAAACACTTGCACAAATGTATGGATCTCGCAATACCCAAAAGAACCAAGGCGCTCTCCTCCAAAAAAAGGAAGCCAATCTGGTGGTCCCCTGCCATAAATAAACTCTGAAACAGGAGGAGGAAACTGATGCGGAATAAGGTGAAGTCTCAAGACTGGAAAAACTCCCTTCTCCGCAACAAAATGTTGAGATCCCTCATCAAATCCTCTAAATCTAGCTATGACAACAGAATTGCAGAGATAGTAAAGACAAACACAAGGCCTTCTATAGTTGCGTAAAGAATTTCCACGGCAATACCCAGATTTGCTCTGAGCTACTGCAAAATGGTACCTCCTATACAGAGCCAACAGATATTGCCAGTGTACTGGCCGACAGATTCAGTGACAACTTTACCCCCCCCCCCCCCCCCAAAAAAAAAAAGACCAATCACAATACCAGTAGATTGCCAGGCACCCAGTATTACTGCTGCACAGGTTAAAACAGAACTGTCCAAGTCCAAGAATATAGCTTCTAAGGGACCTGACAATATCTCTAGTTGTGTTCTACATGAACTACAGAGTGAATTGGCACCACACCTGTGTGCCCTGTTCAATCACAGCCTCACCTCAGGCTTTGTCCCTACTGAATGGCGCACTGCTACAGTCTTCCCTCTCCACAAAGGAGGAGTGACTACAGACCCTGGGAACTATCACCCCATTAGCCTGATGAGTCTGATATGCAAAGCTATGGTACGCATCATCATGGCCCTAATAAACAAGGATATAGGGAATCTACAAATCTCTGGATCCCACACAGTTTGGTTTTGTGCAGGGTAGATCATGCCTGCTCAACTTGATCGACGACTTTGTGTCTGTTACCAGATATGTGGATAAAGGCAAGGTGGTTCATACAGCCTACCTTGATCTGGCCAAGGCTTTTGGTACCATTCCCCACTCAGGAATCATAGAAAAACTCTGTAAGCTTGGCATCAACCCCTATATCATAAGGTGGGTTGCAAACTGGCTCACAGATAAGAACCCACAGTGTGAAAGTAACCTGACTCCAAGTCAGACTGCTGACTAGTCACGAGTGGCGTCCCACAGGGTTCGGGCTTGGGTCCTCTCCTGTTTGGTGTCTACTTCTCTGAAGTCTAGGCCAATACGAAGGGACTCTGGCTGACAAAGTTCGCAGATGATTGCAAGTTGGGAGCTATTATTGAATGTTTCTTGCTCAGGATCCTTCAAGTGAAGTCTTAATTTTCTCTGACACCAATTGAAGATGCTTCTTTTGGGGAGACCACCATAAATGTGATGAAACCCTTCAAGAGGGAGTCAAAGCAGATCACCAAACCAGATAGGTTTTACAAAGCTTAAATTCCTGTACAAGAACTGTGTAGCAGACTCTTCTGCAGTATCACTCTTCTGACAAACCTAAATTGCTCCCCATTGCCAGTGCCCTCCCTACAGACATTGACATTAGGGCCATGGGTCAGTAGGGAAAGAAGTTTTTTTTTTTTTTTTTTTACTTCCTCTACTCTGTTTATGCTACTTACTACCATACCCAGATGACCAAGTACCTGGTGTCCATACTCAGTACTTTGAACAAGATGGTGGTGGATTTGCAAGGCTCAGACTCTGAACAACAAATGCTGTCCCTGATCAGTCAGGCTGCTCGGGTATCCTGACACAGTATAAATTGTAGTTATGATGCTGTGGAGGCCTCTTCCAGAGCAGATGCTACCAGCTGTGTCATTCACAGGTGTGCACGGTTGTGCAACTTAACCTATGCCAGAGGATTTCAAAACCAAACTTATTGACTCACTTGGACAGGAATCTTTTGCTCAGCCCATAGGCAGTCAACTTATTTAAAGCCTTATAGGAGTAAGGCAAAACTGTGAAAGACTGCAGACAAATTCTGCTTACTTCTATACCTAAATACCAGAGGAATTACTCAGCCAAGCCCACTATTTTTAGAAGAGACTCTTGACCTCTTCAGAAACACAGGAAGGTGTCCAGAAAGAGATTTCCAGACAAACCTCAGAGGGACTTCAGATATGAGAGGCCTCCTTTTACAGAAATATATCTGTGACTGTCTTCACCTGTCTAAAAGATTAACTCAGTCCATTTCAAGCTGGGAAAACATTATCACAAATCAGTAAGTGCTTTCTATCATAAGGGTTATGCCATGTCTTAGAAAGAACTCCCTTCATTGAACAGTATGCCCCCTCCTCCCCCACAATCCTCTTCAGCTTCTGCCACCCAGTCTCCAGGAACTACAAGCCCAGGGTACAATATAACCCATGCCCCTAAAATTTGTAGGAAGGGGTTTTTATCCAGGCTGTTCCTAGTTCCAAGAAAAGGATGACAGTGGCGACCATACTGGATCTCTTTTTGCTAAACATCTTCCTAAAAGTGCCAACATTCAAAATGCACACCCTACATACATTGCTACCTTTTGTACTTCCACAGGCTTACCTAGCCTCCCTGGATCTAAAGGGATACCTATATACATATTCCCACTTGTCCCACCTGTAGGAGATTCCTTAGGTTTTGTTTTGTTTGATGTCCTTCATGGATGCATCTGCAGTCATAACAAATGGGTTGTCCTGTCGTCAGGCAGCCCTTCGGTCGGCCGGATTCCAAAGTCTGGGTCCGGCTTCGGCTGATGTCGCACTTCACCCGACGTCATCTCTGCTGGTCTTCGGGTATAAAGGCACCAGCCGACGCCATTTTCCTCAGTCTTTCTTGCCGCGTGGCGCCCGAAGCAGAAGCTGTTCGCAAGTGCCGGTCGGTCAGATCCAGAGATTACTACTACCGAATACTACTTCGAAGACTTCTAAAAAGCTAAGTACCCCATTGGGGACTCTTTCTTGCCTCAGCCGATGTCAGAAAAAGTCAATAACTGTTTAACTTGTGGGAAACAAATACCTCATAAAGATTTCCACTCTTACTGTCTGCCTTGCTTAGGCCCAGACCATGACGTAGCAGCCTGTTCGGCCTGTGCTTCCTTCAACCGACGAACGCTTAGGCGTCGGTCGGAGTTTGCTGAACAGTTTTTCGGCTCAGATTTTGCGTACATTATGCCGTCGGATCCTCCGACTACCCAAATTGTTAAAAAACGCAAAGAAAAAGACCGACACTCGCGCTCCGCGGTTTCGGCCGAAACCACGGTTAAGCAAGCCGCGAGTGTCTCGGTTTCGGCCGAAACCGAGAAAACTGGCCAATCTTCAGCCGAATCCATGACTACTACTGAGGCTCCTGCTACCTTACTTGAATCGGCCTCAGAAATTTTGCCTACAACTGTGGTTCCTAGTGATTTATCAGACACCATCCCTTTGGATGTCTCTACCCCAGCACGTGGTGCTGCTAGGCCTCCTGCATCCATGTCCATTAAGGCCTTTGCCAGGGCTAAAGCAGCCAAATCTGCTAAATCAGTGCCTGCTAAGCCCCCCTCACACAGGCCCACTTCTAGTTCACAAATGCTTACTCTGGCAGAAGATTTAATATCCTTAATTAGGGGATCCCAATCTCACCCAGACAGGGCCTCTCAGCCCCCAGAAAAGAGACCTAGAGCAGAGCCCCCCGAGCCAGTGTCCTCTGATGATTCTGCGGATGACTCAGACATTACAGACCAGCCAGAGGCTCCTTTTTCTACTTATGAAGATTCCGATGCTGAAGAATCCATTCCAGCTGCCTCTCCACCAGAGGAATTTTCCTTTGGGGAAACCTTACATGCCATGAGAGAACAATTCCAATGGCAGGGACAAGATTTCTCAGATTCAAGGAAAAGGCTTAGGATTTTTCTGCACTTACCACAACATAGGCCCTTAGCTATACCTCCTGTACTGCCTGTTGTGGATGATGCATTTAATGATGTCTGCACTGCTCCTGATTCTTTACCTCCCGCCCCTGCCAAACCAGATAGATTTTACAGGGTGCCAGACACTCATCACCACCTATATAAGGCCCCACTTGCAGACCCCGAAACTATATCCCAGGGGCCTAAGGCAGTAGCCTCGACCACAGCAAAAAACCCTATTCCTTCTGAAAGGGAATCCAGGTCCTTAGAGAGATGGGGGAAAAAAGTTTACACCTCTGCTACTCTCTCAGCTAGAGCTTTAAACTGTCAGTTTCATATGATCCAATACCAAGAGTTTATGCTTGATCAGTTAACTAAAAAACTGTCCTCTGATGAATCTTTAGATAAGAAATATGTATTAGAAATGGTGAATAGCATCCAACAGGTTAGTAACCATTCCTTAAAATGTGGCTACGATGCACTGGAGGCTTCATTTAGATCAGCCATGACTGGCACAGTGATAAGAAGGCATGCATGGTTGAAAGAACAGGTCTTACCGGATCATGTTAAAGCAAAGCTATTAGATGCTCCTATGGATAAGGCCAGTCTATTTGGTACACCTGCCCAGCAGGTAATGAAGAAAATGGAAGAAAAGGCAAAATCTGTACAAACAGTTAAAGATTTCTTACAGGTTCAGCCCCCAAGGTTTAGCAGGAACTGGCCTGCCAAAAATTGGTCCTTTCCTGACTCCACAAGATCCCAAAGGGGCAGGAATAGACGCTCTAGAGGCAGAAATCAATCCAGAGGAGGTGCCTACAGAGGACGACCGTGGCAAGGCAATAACCGAGGCACAGACACAACCACTGCCACTGCAACAGGACAATCACAGTGACTTGGCTCTGACTCCGCCTACCAGGGAGCAAATAGCAGCACCATTAGGCGGAAAGTTAGCCTTATTTTCGAAATATTGGCACTATATTACAAAAGACAAGTGGATTTTGCAAACCATAGACCAAGGCTACCGGTTCCACTTCCACACCTTACCAGTAAAAAGAGGAATGCCAAACCTGCCTCCAAATCAAAAAAATAGAAGCTCTGCAGCAGATAGCGGAATTAACAAAGATGAGAGCTGTGGAAAGAGTACCAATAACAGAACAGGGCAAAGGATTCTACTCCAGACTCTTCCTAGTGCCAAGAAAAGAGAAAAGTTGGAGACCTATTCTCGACCTGTCCATCTTAAACACATACATCATTGTCCCAAAATTCAAAATGCTGACCCTACAGCAACTTCTTCCCATGCTGGGCAAGGAGTGTTGGCTGGTAACTCTAGATCTCAAGGAGGCATACCTGCACGTCCCCATTCGACCAAATTGCAGAAGATACCTCAGATTTCTTGCAGGATCAGAGCATTATCAATTCTCAGCATTGCCCTTTGCTTATCTACTGCCCAGAGTATTCACAAAATGCCTGGCATCAGTAATCGCTCACTGCAGACTACAGGGAATCCAAATTTATCCATACCTGGACGACTGCCTGTTACAAGCGGACAACAAAAGCAAGCTGACAACAGATTTACAAAGGGTCATTTACTTGCTACAAGCCCTGGGATACACAGTCAATTTACAAAAGTCAAGGCTGATACCATCCCAAACAAGAACATTCTTGGGCGCAGAATTGCACACAGTAAAACAAATGGCATTCCTAACTGCAGAAAAACAAAAAGAGCTCCCTCTTTACTTCTTGGCATTAACAAAGCAGAACAAACTAACAGCAAGAAAAGTTCTGCAGGCCTTGGGCTTCATGGCATCATGCATAATCTTGGTCCCACATGCCAGACTGCATACGAGAAAGCTACAGTGGTACCTAAAGAATTTATGGTCTCAGCACAGGCACAGCTTAGAAACAGAAATACCACTAATCCCATGCCTAAAACAGGAATTCCTATGGTGGGCTCAAGCATGCCAGTCAAACCCAGGCTTACCCTTCCACAACTTTCGAGCAAGCCAAACCATCACAACGGACGCCTCAGACCTAGGATGGGGGGCGCACATGCTGGACAAATGCATACAAGGATTGTGGACTCAAGACCAGCTGCACCTGCACATAAACCAAAAAGAAATGCTGGCAGTAAAACTGGCAATCCAAAAATTCAGACCATTCCTCAAAGAAGGCCATTTGATGATAAGGACAGACAACACCACAGTCATGTGGTACATCAACAAACATGGAGGCACTCATTCATACCCCCTATGCAGAATGACTTTGGACCTTTGGAATCTGGCTCTCAGCTACAACATCCAGTTACAGGCAATATTTAAAAGAGAACATCCTAGCAGACATGTTAAGCAGAACCACCTCGGATGCTCACGAATGGATGCTACACCCGGACATCTTCAAGGCCATCACAAAGAAATGGGGAATGCCACAAATAGATCTATTCGCTTCCCCACTCAATCATCAGCTCAAAAAATTCTGCACAAGGACATTCCACCCACTTGCATGGAAGATGGACTCTCTATCCTTCAGCTGGAAAGGCCTGACAGCATATGCATTTCCACCTCTTCCCTTGATGCACAAGGTACTACTGAAAATCAGAGGAACGTCCAAGGATAATCCTGATAGCTCCGAACTGGCCAAGACAACACTGGTACCCATTGCTGAGGAGCATGTCTCGGGAGAAAATGTGGTCAATACCCCTGATGCCTTTGATGTTAACTCAGAACAACTACAACATCATGCATCCAAACCTAAAAACCTTGCAACAGACTGCCTGGAACATCACATAGCACCAACTAACCCAGACCTTTCCCAAAGGGTTAAAGACATTATCCTTGAAGCCCACAGACCTTCAACAAGAAGGAACTATGCAGGAAAATGGAAAAGATTTGTCATTTGGAGTACTGAAAGAGGAAAAGATGTGTCGAACATAGATATTGCTAACATTCTGGAGTACTTGGCAGAGCTTCTACATACAGGCCTGTCCTATTCCTCCATCAAGATACATGCATCAGCTATTTCTGCAGAATACAGCTTTGATCCACCTGTCTTTTCACATCCTCTACTCAGGCAGTTCCTCAGAGGGATCAAGAATGTAAAACCTCCTAGGAAACCACCATTACCAGCATGGGACTTGAACTTTGTGCTAGAAAAGTTGACACTCCCTCCGTTTGAACCAGCAGCAACAGCAGATCTACAACACCTGTCATGGAAAACTGCTTTCCTACTGGCAATTACCTCAGCAAGGAGGGTTTCGGAACTACAGGCCTTAATGGCAGTGCAACCCTTCCTAATCTTCTATCAAGATAGGGTGTCCATGAGAACTAATCCTACATTTATGCCTAAGGTGGTATCCAGAGTGTCTTTAAACCAGGCAATCCACCTACCTACCTTCTTTCCCAATCCACAAAACAGGGGGGAAAGAATGCTGCATACCTTGGATGTACATAGACAGTTACGCTACTACCTGGACAGAACCAAAAGTAACAGAAAAACTGACCAGCTTTTTGTAGCCTATGCAACAGGAAGGGAAGGAAAGGCAATTTCCAAACAGACAATCTCTAAATGGATAGGAAATTGCATAAGATTCTGTTACTCCTACCATGGAAAACCAATTCCACAGAACATAAGACCTCATTCTACAAGGGCTACAGCCACTACCACAGCTTTCTTACGAGGAGTGGCAACCAAGGACATTATTGAGGCGGCTACTTGGACCTCCGTGCATACATTTGCCAAGCATTATAATTTACCTCTATACTCTAGATCCCGAGCAGGGTTTGCCACTGCTGTACTGCAAGGGATCCTAACTACACCATAATTTTTCTTCCTCCTCCCCTAGTTTGGCTATGGTATTCTACCCATTTGTTATGACTGCAGATGCATCCATGAAGGACATAGTACAGTTTTGTACCTACCATAAATGTAGATGTCCGAACTGGATAGCATCTGCAGTCAGGATTACCCTCCCTCCTTCCCCTCTGTGGTACTCCTAGGGTATTTACCCTCCTAATAGCTAGCTGGGGGGGGAGTCTCTTAGTATTTGTTTGTATATATGTACATACATGCTTATTTTTTGTGTTTGCCTTCTACTTTTTTTGGAAACATTGGCATTTATCCAAAATTTAGCCTTCCAAGAGGGCAACTGGCATCTGGGGCAAGAAACACTGAGGAAAATGGCGTCGGCTGATGCCTTTATACCCGAAGACCAGCAGAGATGACGTCGGGTGAAGTGCGACATCAGCCGAAGCCGGACCCAGACTTTGGAATCCGGCCGACCGAAGGGCTGCCTGACGACAGGACAACCCATTTGTTATGACTGCAGATGCTATCCAGTTCGGACATCTACATTTATGGTAGGTACAAAACTGTACTTTTTCCAGGGTAGTGCACTGATCTCCATGGACCTTTTTCAGACTCAGCCCGGGAGCAGTGTCTGGTTAAGTGATTTGCTAAGTCACATAGTTAGGCAATGGAAGATAAGGAATCAAACCTTGCACCACTGGACCACAGAAAACTGCTCATTAACAGCTCCTTAATCTCCTAAGCCAACTTGTACTGGCTCATCTCATTTTCAATTTACTGCTTTGCATTTTGGCCTTTCTGGAGCCCCAAGACTATCCACAAAGTGCCTAGCACCACTAATAGCCTTTAAAACACATGGAATCCAGATTTTTTCCGTACTTAGACAATCTGCTAATCCAGGCTACTTTGCTGCAGATCTTAGTGTACCCGCAAATTCCTCGTACAGCTGGGTTTCACCATCAACTACAAAAAGTCATTCCTTTAGCCCACTCAAGACCTGGTGTTCCTGAGCTGCAGACTTGACACTGAGGTTGCAGGCATACGTTACTCAGGAGAATGTGCAAAGCCTTATGGCTTACTTTATCAGCCTTTTCTCCCTCAATAGATGCTCTGCAAGGAAGCTCTTAAGAGGTCTGGGATTCATGGCAGCAACCATCTCAATGCTCCCTTTAGCCAGGTTGTACATGAGGAAAATTCAGTGATACCTGAAAACAGTATGGTCCCAGTGTTCTTATCCTCTACATGCAGAGATCCATCTGGCTTATCTCAGGAAGGAGTTCTTATGTTGGATAGACCAGGTGAAACTCAACCCAAGGCATCTTGTTAGTCCACAAGCTCCAACTCCAGAGATGTGCACAAATGCTTCAGATGAGGCCTTCAGTGACATGCACAGGTTCTCACAAAATTCAGAGCAGGTGGTAACCCAAGCTGAAAGAGAACTCCCAACCTGAAAGAGAGAAAGGCTCTCATCCTAGCACTTCAGGTTTTCTGGCATGTCCGGAAGTCATGGCCTCTGTGACTATTCACAGACAGCATTACAGTCATGTGGGACATAAATAAGCAGGGGGGCACCATATCATACCAGCTTTGCAGACTAGCACAGTGTGCTTGGGACCTGGCCACCAAGAAGAGCATGTCTCTGCTCACCAGATAATCCCATCACAGTACAGTGTTCTAGCAGACTCCTTAAGCAGGTCGGTCAATGACCCTAAACAGACAAGTTGTCTTGGACATTTCTACACAGGTGGGGGACACCTCAGGTAGATTTATTTGCCTGAGCGTAATGAACTTGTCCAACTATTTTGCACCAGGATCCCTTGTCCCTTAGCTTAGACATATGCATTCACATTCCATTGGACAGAGAAGCTTTTGTATGCCTTCTCCCTGCCATCTCTAATTCCAAAGGTAGTAATAAAAATTCAAAAGAAAGATCACAAATCTTGCTGGTGACATCCTTTTGGCCAAGACAACTTTGGTTCCCTCTTCCATCTAACCAAGGACAACTACTGCAAATTAACACACAAAGTGGACCTCATTACACAACAGAAGGCTTCACTACTTCATCAATGCCTGTCATCCCTAAACCTAAGCCTGTGCATGTTAAGGTTCTGATCCCTTTCAGACACCATCTTTAAGAGGGCATATTTCTGGTCCTCAAGGAAGCATGGTAGCCAAGTACTTGGGAAGTCCTATATAACCAAATGGAAGAGGTTTTCTTTCAAGTCTCCTAGCAATAATTGGGATACCACAAAATCATCGGTGCATTTCATTCTGAAGTATTTGTCAGCTCATGGATGCAGGTCTGTCATACTTCTCCATCAAGGTCCATCTTTCATCTATCTCTGCCTAATTTCCTGTCTGCCTAATTTCCTGTCAGTCCACTTATGTCCAGGCCTGAGGTCAAACTGTTCCTAAAGGTTATACTACATGTAAGACTCCCAAGGATGCCTGTGCGCCCTCCTTTTGACCTCAACTTTGTACTGGAAAAGCTCATTCTACCTCCATTGAAACCAGCCACTTCATCAAAGCTCAAATTCTGCATCTGGAAAACCATTTTACTGATGCTTATTTCTGCTAGGAGAGTCTCTGAGCTCCAAGCACTTGTGGTCATTCCACCCTTTCTTTTTTTTTCCTCACATGAATACGATAGCCCTGAGAGTTAACCCCTCTTTCTTGCTTAAAGCAGTGAATGACGTCCATCGACCAGGCCGTAAACCTCCATAATTTATTTCCCAACCCACAGAGCAGGAGAGGAAAAACTCCTGCATTCTTCAGGAGTACACAGCTAAAATTTTACATGGAAAAGACTACATCTATTTGTAAGTTAAGCCATCTGTTTGTTTCATTCCTGGACTCCAAACTGAACCAGAGAGTGTCTGAACAAACCATTGCAGGCTGGATCTCCAAGTCCAACTCCTTTTGTTCTCACCATGGTAAACCCTTGCCCTCCTTTCCCTGAGCTCACTCTACCAGGGCAGTGTCATCTTTAGGGTCCTTCTACAAAGGGGTTGATGCTAGAACTATCTTGGAGGCAGCCATCTGGTCACTTATACACACATTCGTAAACATTACAGAATTTATTCCTTTTCAAGATCCTGGGCTGCCTTCACTAATTCAGTCATCTCAGGCCTCTTGGACGGTTCCTCCTTCCATTAGCCAACCTACCTTCATCACCCTTCAGCTGTGGGAGTCACCCATCTGTTTGGAGTACTGCAATAGTCATCTGTCTTGACATGGTACAGTTGTGTAAGAACTTGCCATAACAGTAGATGTCCTAATATTCATTGTTGCAGTATTCCTTCCCACCCTCATTCCCCTCTATTTAGGATAACCTCTCTTCATCTCTCCCTTTTCTGTTCTATCTGGAAGACCCTAGGACTGAGGGAGCTTCTTTCACTTACTGCTTGGCCCCTCCTAGCTGACCAGTCACTTTCTCAGGGGTCTTCAGGCTGCTGGCTTGGAGATGCTCTGAGGATATAAGCATCTGTATCTGCCCTGCATATGTTGGGTGTACGATCCAGGAAGGTTAAGCTTTGGTACCCAGGCCGAATGTTAGTGTAGAAAACCTCATCTGTTTGGAATAATACAACAGTGATCATTAGGACATTTACTGTTATGGCAAGTTCTTAAACAACTGTATTTTGTTTGCATTCGGCCCCAGGCTGATTCTGTCTCTCTCAGGCTGCTGGAGGGTTTATTGACTATGCATTTTGATTTTTTTCACTGCAGACTCCCTAGATAGCTCTTCTTTTTGAGGGTCCTGTGTTACTGGCCTTCTGTATGTCTTTTTGACTTAGCCTTTTTGACTTGGCCTTCTCAGGGCTTGGCAACATACTCCTAAGCTGATTTTTTGCTTTCACATGTATTCCAAGAATGCACACTTAAAAGTTCCCAGTCTTTGTCCTGGGATTCTTTTTATTCCCCCAATAACCACATTACTTGTGCTCTGGCAAATTAGTATGATGTAAATTGGATCTTGATCCGTGGGCTAAGGTTCTACTAGTCCTGTGCTGTCTTATTTTTGTAAAAGTATTAGTATTACTTTCTTTTTCCTTGTGAGGCATTTGTAGGTCAGATGGCACCAGTTCATATTCTTCTTTTGATGCTGTCCTTCAAAATAACCTTTTCAATGATCCATCCAGCAAGCTATGCTTGAGACTCTGTCCTAAAGGTAGCGGAAGATGAACTAGACCTATCACATATGAAAGTTTTGTATTTACTATAACAATAGATTTGTACAATCAGGTCCAGCTTCCTCTGTAATTTCATCCTTCTATGCCTTGCCTTTCGGTATGGATTTAGAATTTGCTCTAGAGCGTTATTTCCTTCCTTGATGTAGTTTTCTGTGGTATGCCTTCTGAAGATGGGTTCTTCAGCTCCCAGAATTGTGGAACAAGAGGAGGAGTTAGGTGGCCTGATAATGTTTTAAGTGCCTAGCTGTTTGAGTCCTACAAATGGAGGAAGATGGACCTTGGTCCTACACTTCCGTCGTCATGTTAAGTGCATAACTTTCTTTTCATTTGATTGCATCATACAATAAGCTCGTACTACTGGGTACCATGGCGTTTTTGAGAGGTAATTTAGAAAAATTCTTTGATACTAATTTGAAGTTGGGGCCATCATGTATGTGAAAATGTGCGCGTATATAGCTAGATCAAAATGAGTTTCATGTTAAACTTTTATGAATTACAGTAGATGAAAAGGGGAAGAATGGAATATTTTAAAATGAGGGAAAAAATCATACAAAGTATGAAGAGAGAAAATGAGGAAGAAAGCTCTGCTGTGTAGGATGCTTTTGCATTTTATCAGTTTTCGGATTTATTTTTTCTTTTGTTTATCAGGCCCCTGGGTTTGGATTTGGAATTGCAATATCAGGAGGAAAAGATAACCCTCATTTCCAGAGTGGCGAAACATCTATAGTAATTTCGGATGTGTTAAAGGGAGGTCCAGCTGAGGGGCTTTTACAGTAAGTAACTTTATTGTACGATTGTTCCTAAATTATGAAAACCAGTTTGACTTACTAAATTTTATGACGCTTGTGCAAGTTTACACAGAGTAGGATTCTACTGCATGTTTTTTCTGCATCATGTTAGTCTTTGCAGTTGAGATATACTGTTTGAACCATTTGTTCAATCCCAGTGGGTATTCTGCTGAACATTTAAATCTAGCTTGAAATTTTGACAGTCAACAGTGAATGAAATTTCATCCAGTACCTTAGTTGAGAATTTTTGTAATGTTTGACAGAACGGATATGCAAAGTAGTAGAAAGTAAGATGGGAGAAGAGCAGTTTAGACTTAGATCAGGAAGCACCACAACTGACCTGATGTTTGCAGTAAGACAGATAATTGTGAAGAAGCTAGAGATGGGGAAAGAGTCCATATGGGCATTCCTAGAGAAAGCATATGACAGGATCTCAAGAAAGCTGACTTGGGAAGTCCTGCAGTGGTTGGAAGTCCCAAAAACATTGGTGAAATTAGTTCAGACTACGTTTAAGGACCCCTTGACTCCAGTATGAACAGTGTTTGGTCTCATATTGGGGTTTTGAGCGCACTGCTCTTCTACTGGTGAAGGATTATGTTAACAAACAGGTCAGAGGGAACAGATCAGCAAAGTTGCTGTATGTGAACAGTGTGGCATTACAGGCAGACTCTGAGCAGAATTTCATTAAAGGATAGGGTAATGGAATGCAAAACTGAAGGCACATGGGATGAAACTAATTACAGATAAAACAGTGGTAATGGCAGTAAATTGGGGAACTCAGAAGAAGCTGATAACTGAGATAGAAAGGAAGATAGTGAAACAGGTTAATAGCTTCAAGTACCTTCAAGAGAAGGAAAGTCTGAATGAAGAGGTCAAAGCTAGAATCAGAGGGGCTGCAGCCAACTTGGCATAGTGTCATATGTAATATATGACAGAAGAAAGCCAAAGAAGCTGAAAGGTAAGGTGTACAAAACAGTCATGCGATCAGTACTGCTGTATGGTACAGAAACCTGGATAATAAAAGCCGAGCATATGAGAAAGCTAGAGGTGATGGAAATTAAGTGCTTGAGAAGGGTAGTAGGTTGCACACTGTGAGGTAACTGAAGAAATGGGGATGTTAAGAGCAGAAGCCAAAGTCGCTCCAACTGATAAAAGATCAAAGAGAACAGATACAGTGGTTCAGCCACATGTGCAGAAAAGCAGAAGACAGTCTGGTGAAGAAAATTTGGGACCGACAGGAAGAAGGTAAGAGGAAACGAGGGCATCCAGCAAAGAGGTGTTTAGATTGTGGGAGAACTGCGACAATCCGGCATGAGTGTCAAAAAAGGCATGAGTGTGGCATTGAATCAAGAAAGTTGGCGACAATACAGCACCCTGACCCCATTGAAAGAAAAAATGAGGAAAAGGGGGTAGATGATATGACAGAGGTCATGACTGCAGTATAATTCATTAACTACAGGAATTAGCTGCAGATGAGTGTCTGCTTTCCAGTCTGGCTCGCAGAACTTTTGACTTGATACATGCAGTTTGAATTGCATAAATTAGAATTTTCTGAGCTTCAGGACAACCCCAGGGGGGACTAACAATTGTGCCAGCAGAAGACAAATCCTGCCAAAAAGTTCATCACTTGCAATGTCTGTTTTTGTCTGTTTTTGTCTGGGGAAAGCCACAGGGTCTCCATATTATGCCTCCTTTAGTAAAATGGCGCTACACTGAAGGGTGCCCAAAATTTGACGTCCTGCCTTGAGCACTGGAAGATGGGGATGTTTACTTATAACTTTCCTCTCACTGTGGGAGGAGGAGCTCTGCAGCTCTTCCAAAGAAATCCTGTAGAAAGGAGGAGAGGTTAAGGAAGAGGAGAAAAACAAAAAATAATTAAGGAATACATGTATAGAGGGCGAGGGGGTCATAGTGACTCCATTTGTCTCACAAGGCAGGACCTGAGAGTGCCAGATCTGGAGTGGAGTTGATTTGGTCACCACAGTCCTGCAGCCTGCATGTACTACATCCCTCTGCCTGTACTGACTGCTTTGAAAGCAGTGAGCGAGTACATGTCTTATGTAGCGAACCTCATCTCGAGTGGTATGAGAGATGAGCAGAGCGGATATTGTTTCTAGGTGCCTGTAATAGATGTCAGTTGTACATTGAAGAAAAGGGATAAATGTGTCCAACTCTTAATGTACATTTCTAGTTTTTAAGTGACTGTACCAGATGGTGTGTACTGGAGTGGTAATGTTCATGCTTCTTACTTGAACTGCCCTCTAAGTGATGCAGATCATATTTGCTACACCCCCTCACCATAAATTGTTAGAATGGCAGTCATAACCTTTTTTTTCCCCTCCACTTCATACTTATTTACTGTTAACTTCTTCCCAGTGGCAAGGGGAAACCGTCTTTGGGAATTTTTAGGACCATTGAGATATCTTTTCTAGAGAGAAAAATAAAACTAGGACTAAATATTCTTTTAGAAAATGGTTTGGAGGTTATTCAGAAAAAAGCTTTAGTATTTTTATGTAGTTATTCAAATAATAGTGTTGCACTTGTAGATAACAGAAGAGCCTACAAATATTCCTGTCCCTTTGGCTTCTTGCCTTGATTGTGTGAGGGCAGAGTTTTTTTTTCAGGGAGTGCAAGATATGTTTGAATGCAATTTCTCCCAAATTGCACATCTTTTCAGTCACCCATTTGGTTTCCAGCAAATTTGGCACCGTTGTATTCCTTCACGACATCTCTACACCACACATCAGAGCTCTTCTAGCTGAGAAAATGTAAGGGTGCACAAGTCTGTTATAGTGTTAATGTTTAATATAAGTTTTGCTATGTTTTTTCAGCTTGTACTGTAGCTTAAATGAACATGTTTACACACTTGGCTGTGTTTGTATGTGGGATTGCATTTCTGTCATGCTGATACTTGTATATGCATTCATGGATGGCAACAAGTTAACTGACAGTGTCTCTAGCCATCTTTTGCCACATCTGATGTGCATTGTTTTGTAAGCAAGTACGTTTAGTGGTGGTATAGGGCTGGTTAAGGCTGAGAGATGGTAATCGGCTTTGTTATATAGTTCTCGGTTTGTTTTCTTCAGTCTGCGTTTGCAAAATCTTCATCTCTAGGCAAGTACCTTAATCACATTAGTGCTCCTGGGTTACACCTCGTGGGACTTATTTTTCACTTTATTAGCTAGTTATGTTTATGTGAGAGCCGGACTCGATAACACTTAGCTAAGTGCAGTCTGTGGGCATCGCACCCATCCCCAGATGTGTTTTTGTCCTTTTTAATCACTGTAGCCAAGTGGGTCTACTTCAGATAATCGAAATGTCACAACCCAAAATTTAAATGATTGAGACAAAAACACTGAACTTGCATTTAAACGAACACTCACAGCACCAGTATTTTCACCAGGGAAAGGAGGCAGCCAGCCAGCCAGCATTCGGGAGTTTGACCTTTTGTCCACTGTAGTGCAGTCTCAGAGGTGGTATATTTAGTTAGGGGGGTGTGGGAGGGTGAAACCCCCCAGTTGGGTGGGTTTCATTTGGTTCAGTTTGTTTTTTTGTCCATGCTGGACAACTGCCTCCTTTACCTGGTATAAATGTCAGTGTTGAGAGTGTTTGTTTATATGCAACTTTGTTGTTTTCGTCTTGATCATTTAAAATTTGGGTAGGTGGCATTTTGATTATTTGAAGTAGACCCAGCCAGATACCACCTGATGGCACTTGAATTGACATAAGCATTTTGCTTTATCCATGTGTGTTATTGCATCTCCATTGACTGCTGTCTGCATTTGAGAGTAAATATATGTCATTCTGTAAACATAGAAATACTCCTGGATGACCACAAGAACTAAAAAACTGGAAGATGCAGAAGAACAGAGTGAAATCCACACGGTTAGTGTAATAAAAACTTTTAATCCACACTTTTGTAACCAAACTTCAGAGTAAAATATACATTCTCAACATCACATTTAAAAACAGTTTTGAAATATCTCTGCACCAGTAAACACATCTTTCCACTTGGAGGACCTTTATGATTTTTTGTCATATAGACAATCCAACACTAGGTTCCTCCTTTGGAATTCCTAAAACAACTTGTCCTCCATTTAGACCCATTGTATCCGCCCCAAATTATATTACAGAGGGTATTTCCTTATTGGTGGATTCTAAGTTAAATCCCATTGTACAACAAATGAATTCATACTTGAAAGATTTATGGGACTTTTTAAACAGTATCAGGGAACATACTTTAGTTTCAGCTTTCGATCCCACCACACAAGCTTATTTTCAAACCAACTATATGCCCAGCACTAACAAACATCTTAACATTATACACCCCAAACAGAACTCCAAGGTCTACCCACCAAAATCTAATATCTGTTTATAAACCAAACCGTCCCGCTGGTCAGCTTCTCCTATTCTTTTCCGTCGCCAAAAAATGGAATTCTCTCCCTCCATCTCTAAGAATTTCTGAGAACTCTGAACGCTTCAAACCTATCTGCATTCTTACCTCTCCCAAAAATGGAAATGCAATTGCACTCCACCTACCTAACCCGCTTATTACATAAATACTTTATAACACACAAAGTTTGTTCTTCGTTACACACTATTGATTAACCCTATGTACTGCCTTCATGCTAATGTTACCTCTATACCACTCTCAGTGGAATTAAACCTCTGTATTAATTTAACTCATGCTAATATTCATGAATAAAGAACTCATCCATGCTAATGTTACTTCTATATCATTCTCAGATTGTTTAAACCTCTGTATTAATTTAACGTTGTGCTACTGTTCTCAACCATTAAACATGTAAATATGCTTTACATCCTTCTCCAAGCTGCTGTTAAACTTTTGTTTAGTTTTTAGTATTTTGTATGTAAAATTTGCTTAGTTTGTTTCTGTTTCCACTATGTATTGTACTTCGGGTCTACTTCTTTTGACCTAACTTTCATTTGCCTGACTCCATTTGCCTGACACTTCATTTGCCTGACACTTCATTTGACCGACAAGTATTATTAGCAAGAAAATGGAATATGCCCCTTTCCCCACTGCAGTGCGACCCTGGAGTTAGAATATATAGTTGGGGGGGTGAAGCCCAACACTTCATTTCACATGATATTGTTAACTTTTGATGTAATATTGCTTAGTAACAGAAAAGTAAGTGGGGGGGGTGGCGAAGCCACCCCCCCCCCCCAACTATATATTCTAACTCCAGGGTCGCACTGCAGTGGGGAAGGGGGCATATTCCATTTTCTTCCTAATAATACTTGTCGGGCAAATGAAGTGTCGGGCAAATGAAGTGTCGGGCAAATGAAGTGTCGGGCAAATGAAGTGTCGGGCAAATGAAGTGTCGGGCAAATGAAGTGTCGGGCAAATGAAGTGTCGGGCAAATGAAGTGTCGGGCAAATGAAGTGTCGGGCAAATGAAGTGTCGGGCAAATGAAATTTCAGTCGTTTGGTCTCGGGCAAATGAAGTGTCGGGCAAATGAAATTTCAGTCGTTTGGTCTCGGGCAAATGAAGTGTCGGGCAAATGAAATTTCAGTCGTTTGGTCTCGGGCAAATGAAGTGTCGGGCAAATGAAATTTCAGTCGTTTGGTCTCGGCAAATGAAGTGTCGGGCAAATGAAATTTCAGTCGTTTGGTCTCGGCAAATGAAGTGTCGGGCAAATGAAATTTCAGTCGGTTGGTCTCGGGCAAATGAAGTGTCGGGCAAATGAAATTTCAGTCGGTTGGTCTCGGGCAAATGAAGTGTCGGGCAAATGAAATTTCAGTCGGTTGGTCTCGGGCAAATGAAGTGTCGGGCAAATGAAATTTCAGTCGGTTGGTCTCGGGCAAATGAAGTGTCGGGCAAATGAAATTTCAGTCGGTTGGTCTCGGGCAAATGAAGTGTCGGGCAAATGAAATTTCAGTCGTTTGGTCTGGGGCAAATGAAGTGTCGGGCAAATGAAATTTCAGTCGTTTGGTCTGGGGCAAATGAAGTGTCGGGCAAATGAAATTTCAGTCGTTTGGTCTCGGGCAAATGAAGTGTCGGGCAAATGAAATTTCAGTCGTTTGGTCTCGGGCAAATGAAGTGTCGGGCAAATGAAATTTCAGTCGTTTGGTCTCGGGCAAATGAAGTGTCGGGCAAATGAAATTTCAGTCGTTTGGTCTCGGGCAAATGAAGTGTCGGGCAAATGAAATTTCAGTCGTTTGGTCTCGGTCAAATGAAGTGTCGGGCAAATGAAATTTCAGTCGTTTGGTCTCGGGCAAATGAAGTGTCGGGCAAATGAAATTTCAGTCGTTTGGTCTCGGGCAAATGAAGTGTCGGGCAAATGAAATTTCAGTCGTTTGGTCTCGGGCAAATGAAGTGTCGGGCAAATGAAATTTCAGTCGTTTGGTCTCTGGCAAATGAAGTGTCGGGCAAATGAAATTTCAGTCGTTTGGTCTCAGGCAAATGAGTGTCAGGCAAATGAAATTTCAGTCGTTTGGTCTCAGGCAAATGAGTGTCAGGCAAATGAAATTTCAGTCGTTTGGTCTCAGGCAAATGAGTGTCAGGCAAATGAAATTTCAGTCGTTTGGTCTCAGGCAAATGAGTGTCAGGCAAATGAAATTTCAGTCGTTTGGTCTCAGGCAAATGAGTGTCAGGCAAATGAAATTTCAGTCGCTTGGTCTCAGGCAAATGAGTGTCAGGCAAATGAAATTTCAGTCGTTTGGTCTCAGGCAAATGAGTGTCAGGCAAATGAAATTTCAGTCGCTTGGTCTCAGGCAAATGAGTGTCAGGCAAATGAAATTTCAGTCGTTTGGTCTCAGGCAAATGAGTGTCAGGCAAATGAAATTTCAGTCGTTTGGTCTCAGGCAAATGAGTGTCAGGCAAATGAAATTTCAGTCGTTTGGTCTCAGGCAAATGAGTGTCAGGCAAATGTAATTTCAGTCGTTTGGTCTCAGGCAAATGAGTGTCAGGCAAATGAAATTTCAGTCGTTTGGTCTCAGGCAAATGAGTTCAGGCAAATGAAATTTCAGTCGTTTGGTCTCAGGCAAATGAGTGTCAGGCAAATGAAATTTCAGTCGTTTGGTCTCAGGCAAATGAGTGTCAGGCAAATGAAATTTCAGTCGTTTGGTCTCAGGCAAATGAGTGTCAGGCAAATGAAATTTCAGTCGTTTGGTCTCAGGCAAATGAGTGTCAGGCAAATGAAATTTCAGTCGTTTGGTCTCAGGCAAATGAAATTTAGGTCAAAAGAAGTAGACCCTGAACTTCATATTATTGGAGCTTGTACTATGTATTATTGGAGCTTTTCTACCTGGGCCTCCACTGAAAATGGGCTCTTTGAGCCAAGTGGACCTCCCCAGTCATCAAACTGGAAATAAATAAATGTTTAGTCTTGATGTTGTCTCTCTCTTCACCTGTATTCCCCCACCTAGAGGGAATGGAAGAAGTCAGAGAATATTTAAATACGTTTTCCACATTCAGTAATTCTGAAAGCAATTTTTATTGCGAATTAATAGATGTTTTATTAAACAAACATTTTTTTGTATTTAACAAAAAAATATATACAAACAAATTCAGGGGGTAGCTATGGGGTCCCCTGCAGCACCATCTTTTGCGAACATTGTGATGGGTCATTGGAAATGTACTGTGTTGGAACCACTAGTCATGGAATACCAGATTATATTTTTTTAAGAGATTTATTGATGACTTGTTTTTTGTCATGGTTGGGTATGTACAAAAAGTACAAAGTTTTGTTGATGCCCTTAATTCCAGATCAGGATACTTAAAATTTGTTCTGGGAGATGTGGGACTAAAAGTCCAGTTTTTGGATGTGATTCTGGAATGGAATGATGGTCTTCGTGTTTCACTGTTGCAGTCATCACACTTGGGTTATCTGCCTGCAGGTAGCCCTCAGTCGGCCCTAATACCAGAGACTTAGTATTTCTGCGTCGGATGCTGTTGCTCCAGGACTGACGCATCAGGTTGTCAGGGGTATAAAATCAGGCAGCCGACGCCATTACATCAGTCTTTCTTGCCGAGGAGTCAGAAGCAGTTAGCAAGTGCTGGTCGGCCGCTACCTGAATTTTCATTTACAAATTTAATAATCCTGAAGTCTTCTAAAGCTAAGTACCCTGTTGGGGATCCTTTTTTCTTGCTCTAACTGATGTCAGAAAAAGTTAATAGTTGTCTTGCATGCGGAAAGCAAATACCTCACAGAGATTTCATTCTTACTGCGTCACCTGTTTAGGCCCAAACCACGACGTCCCTTGCTGTCTGTTTTGTGCCTTAACGCCCAAACCATTCGTCATCGGGCTCTCTTTGTTGCTAAATTCTTCCGCTCTCGATCTCCGTATTCTGAAATGGCTTCAGTAAGGTATATACCTCTGAAACTCTTGCTATTAGGGCATTGAATTGTCAGTTTCACATGCTGAACTACCAGCAACATATTGTGGAACTTATTAAACAAAAAGTGGCAACATTTTCCGACTGTGCACAAAATAAAGAATTGCAGGAGCTTATGCACTCTGCAAGCCAAGTCAGCAAGCATACTTTGCAGTGTGGCTTTGACGCCCTAGAAGCATCTTGCTGGGCAGCAGTCACCGGCTCTGTATTGAGAAGACATGCATGGCTGAAGGAGCAGACCTTGCCAGACCATGTCAAATCAAAATTACTTGACGCTCCTTTGAATAAGGACTGTTTGTTTGGCATCAAAGCAGAAGAGGTTCTTAAAAAGATGGAAGAAAAAGCTAAGTCTATGCAGACTGTTAGAGTTCTTACAAGTTCAACCCCCCTAGATTCAGTAGGCATTGCCCTTCCCAAACACTGGTCCTTTCCAGCCCCTCCAGGCCCTTTCAAACCAGACTCAGGGGAAACAGACCACCCAAACTACAGTCTCAGGGTATGCAGGGATCTAAGCAATGGAGTGCCCCCACCCCTAAAGCAGGGAGTGGTAAACCACCTCCTTACTGAAAAACTCACAATGACTTCTTTACTCCACTCCCAAGCCCTGCCCAATTGCTTGTGCCCTTAGGAGGAAAACTTGCCTTTCATGCAAAAAAAAACTGGATGTCTATCACTCAGGACCGGTGGGTCTTCAATGTTGTATCCCAGGGGTACAAATTTTACTTCAACTCACTGCCAACCCCAAGTGGGTTTCCAGACCTTCCTCTAAACCAGTGGGCAGAGGCTCAAAACTAAGTACTTAACCCTGTTCAATATCAGAGCTATTCAGCTGGTTCCAGTAGAACAGAGGGATCCAAGTATTCTACTCCAGACTCTTCCTGTTACCCAGGAAAGAGGGCTCTTGGCACCCAATCCTGGATCTTTCCATTCTCAACACTTTTCTGGTGGTACCAAAATTCAAAATGCTTACCCTCCAACAGCTTCTTCCTGTGCTAGCCAAGGATGCCTGGTTAGTCACCCTAGACTTAAAGGAAGCCTATCTGCATATCCCCATAAGGGAATCATGCAGGAAGTATCTACGTTTCAGGGCAGGGTCTATGCATTATCAGTTCTCTGCTATTCCCTTTGGCTTATCTACTGCGCCCAGAGTATTCACAAAATGCCTGGCTCTAGCCTTCGCATACTGCAGGCTGAGAAATATCCAAATTCAGGTGGACAGTCAGGAATTGCTGCTGCAGCACCTGACATTTCTCATCTCCTTTGGGTACACCATCAACGAAAAGAAATCAAAACTGGTACCCAGTCAAAAGATTGTATTCTTGGGAGCAAACTTGGACACAACTTCTCAGATGGCATTTCTCACCTCAGAAAAACAAGTCTGTCTGACAGACCACTTCAAACAAATGGCCACCAGAACCCAGTTATCTGCAAGAAAAATACTGCAAGCCCCAGTGTTCATGGCCTCATGTATACTGCTTGATGTTTATCGTGTTTCACTGTTGCAGTCATGACTGTAGGGTTCTCGCCTGCCGGCAGGCAGCCCTCGGTCGGCCAAAATCCCAAAGTCTGGGTCCGGCGTCGGCTGTTCAACCATGCTCCGTGACGTCAGAGCACCAGGAGTACAAAGCTGACAGCCGACGCCATCTTCTCCAGTCTTTCTTGCCGTGCGGTGATAGCAGTTCGCAAGTGCCGGTCGGCTGACTCCTGACGAATTTTTCTGATATACTTCGGTCCGAAGACTTTCTTCTCCACTCAAAGCTAAGTACCCCGTTGGGGAAACTTTTTTCTTGCTCCACTCCGATGTCAGAAAAAGTTAATAATTGTATTTCATGTGGGAAGCAAATACCTCATAAGGATTTTCATTCTTACTGTATTCCTTGCTTAGGCCCTGACCACGACGTAGCTAGTTGTCGGTTTTGTGCTAGATTCAATCAACGTACAATTAAGCGAAGGTACGATTTTGCTTTTCATTACTTCGGTAGGTGCTTTAACTACAAAATGTCGTCGGATACGGTCCCGGCTACCGGAGTTCACAAACGTCGCAAGGATAAAGACAGGCCTCTGAGGTCCAAATCTGATGATAGCGCATAAGCGGAGCCAGCTTTAGCTTCGGCCGTCGTCAGTGAGGCGCTTTTGCAGCCCCTGTCGTTGGCCATTTCAGAACCGACGGCCGAAAAGGACTCTCATGAGGAGCCAAACAGGCCTTTAAATATTTCTGTTGCAGGACCTTCGGACATTGCTCCTTTGGATGGGTCCGGAGCCGCTGTGCAGGTACCGGCTTCCGAAGGGGTTTTCAGGCCTACTCAGCTACTAGTAAAGGCAAAGCCAAAGACAAAGGCAAAGACTCCTTCTAAATCAAAGACTTCAACACAGGCCTCTTCTGAACCGGCTCCCAAGTCACAGAAACAGTTACTCAAGATGGCGGAGGATTTACTTACTATGATTAGGAGTTCACATCCCCCTCCAGACAAAAGGCCAAGGCAGGATGTTTATTATGATTCCTCTGATCAGGCTTCTGTTTCCTCAGTTTCTTCTTCTGATCAGGAATATTCTTTCCCTCCTTATGAGGATTCTGATGCTGAAGAATCCATTCCTTCAGCTTCTCCCCCTGAGGATTTCTCTTTTGGGGAAACTTTGCATGAAATGAGGGAACATTTCCACTGGGAAGGACAGGAGTATTCGGAATCCAAGAAAAGGCTGAGAGATTTTCTTCTTCCCCAACATTAGACCCCTGGCAATTCCTCCTGTTTTGGATATTGTGGATGATGCCTTTTCGGAGGCTAACTTAACCCTCGACTCTTTTCCTCCTGCTCCTGTTAAGCCTGATAGATATTACAGGGTTCCTGATTCCCATCAGTTTTTATACAAGAACCCTGCTGCTGACCCTGAAACCATTTCTCAGGGTCCTAAGGGAGTTAAGGCTGCTTCTGCCAAAAATCCCATTCCTACTGAAAAGGATTCTCGATCCTTAGAAAGATGGGGCAAAAAGGTGTACACTTCTGCTACTTTGTCCATTAGGGCTTTAAACTGTCAGTTTCATATGCTTAAATACCAGCAGTTTCTCTTGTCTGTCTTAAAACAAAAGCTTACTTCCATTTCTGCCTGTGCAGATGATAAGGACTTACATGACTTATTGCATGCCACTGAACAGGTTGGGAAGCATGGTTTACACTGTGGTTTTGATGCCTTGGAGGCTTCTTGTAGGGCTGCGGCCTCTGACACAGTCATTAGAAGGCATGCATGGCTAAAGGAACAAAATTTACCTGAACAAGTAAAGGCTAAATTATTGGATGCTCCTGTTCAGCATAATGTTTTGTTTGGATCAAAAGCTGAAGAGGTGATTAAAAAGATGGAGGATAAGGCGAAATCCATGCAAACAGTTAGATTTCTTACAAGTACAGCCACCTAGATTTACCAGGAATTGGCCTTCTAAAAATTGGTCCTTTCCCACTTCAGACAGGCCTCAGAGGGGTAGATATAGACGCTCCAGAGGGAGGCCTCAAACACAAGCTGCTTATAGACCAAGACAGTGGACTGCTTCCACCCCTAGGGGAGGAGAGGACAGGTCACAATCTCAAAGGAAACAAACTCAATGACTCCCTCTGTTGGGCTACATGAACTTCTTGCCTGGAAGCCCCTCTCGGAGGAAAACTCTCTCTTTTTTATCAAAATTGGACTCAAATAACCCAAGACAAATGGGTTTTGGATGTGGTTTTAAGAGGTTACAAATTCCATTTTCATACCTTGCCAAGGCGAAACGGATGGCCAGACCTTCCAAAACATCAATGGACGGAGGCCTTAAACCAGGTGGAAGCTCTTTTGGCTATGAATGCCATAGAACTGGTTCCTCTCTCAGAGATGAGAAAAGGTTTTTACTCAAGGCCCTTTCTAGTCCCAAGGAAGCAAACCTCATGGAGACCCATTCTGGATCTGTCGGTCTTGAACACCTTTCTAGAGATTCCAAAATTCAAGATGCTTACTCTACAGCAGCTACTTACACTGCTGTCCAAAGATGCATGGATGGTAACTTTGGATTTAAAGGAGGCATATTTACACATTCCCATCAGGCAGGATCGCAGAAAACACCTCGGATTCAAGGCCGGATTGAGGCACTTTCAATTCTCTGTGCTGCCCTTTGGATTGTCTACTGCGCCCAGGGTCTTCACCAAATGCCTGGCTCCAGTAGTAGCTTACTCCAGACTCAAGGGAATTCAAATTTACCCTTATCTGGAGGATTGTTTAATTCAGGCAGACAGCAAGGATGTCTTACTCCAGCATCTAGATTTTGTACAGAACCTCCTCAAGTTCCTGGGATTCTCTGTAAACATAAAAAAAGTCAAATTTGACACCATCACAACAGATAACTTTTCTGGGTGCACTTCTAAACACCACAACCCAGATGGCATTTCTGACATCCGAAAAACAATTACAGCTGGCTTCAACTTTCAGAACCTTGGCAACTCTAACTCAACTATCTGCAAGGAAATTCCTGCAGGCTTTGGGTTACATGGCCTCCTGCATCCTTCTCGTACCATATGCAAGACTACACATGAGGAAAATACAGTGGTACCTAAAAAGTGTATGGTCTCAGCATTGCCACAGTTTAGACATACTGATCTCCGTCCTTCCTTGCCTTCAAAAGGAATTTCTTTGGTGGTCCAGGGCATGTGCTCTAAACAAAGGGAAACCCTTCCGTCTGCCTCCTGCCACTCAGATTCTAACCACGGACGCCTCGGATTATGCTTGGGGAGCCCATTTTCAGGGCAATTGTTTGCAGGGCCTTTGGACAAAGGATCAGAAGCACCTGCATATCAATTTAAAGGAAATGTTAGCCATTCAGAAAGCTCTATTGGCCTTCAGGAATCTTTTACGACCAGGACAACTGCTAATACGGACAGACAACACCACAGTTATGTGGTACATAAACAAGCAAGGGGGATCTCATTCCTACCCCCTTTGCAGACTAGCCATGGATCTGTGGAACACAGCTCTAGCTTGTAATCTGGATCTTCAAGCTCAGTTTCTACCAGGGAAACAAAACTTCCTGGCAGACAGTCTGAGCAGAAACCTTTCGGATCCACACGAGTGGATGCTGGACACCAAAATATTCAGGATGATAACAGCAGTCTGGGGATGTCCTCACATAGACCTCTTTGCATCCCATCTCAATCAACTACAGAATTTTTGCACCAGGACTTTCCACAGAGAAGCTTGGAAAGTGGACGCCCTGTCATTCAGTTGGAAGAACCTCTCTGGATATGCCTTTCCGCCTCTTCCTCTTCTTCCACGGGTTTTATTGAAGATAAAACAGGACAAACCCAAGATGATAATCTTGCTGGCTCCAAATTGGCCACGGCAGTTTTGGTATCCAACTCTAAAAAACCTATGCCTGGAGCCCCCTTGGGTTTTACCTCAGTCTCCGAACCTTCGGTTCCAACATCAGGGTCAGGTTCTACACTGTCATGTCAGAACTCTCAGCCTTGCGGCCTGGTTCATCCAGGGCCTTTGATTTCTTCTTTACTGCCCAAGCAGGTTATGGATGTCATTTTAGAAGCCAGACGTCCTAGCACTAGAAAATCTTATGCAGGAAAATGGAAAAGGTTTTGTTCCTGGATGCAGGCTCAGGATTCTGATCCTCTTCCTCCTAACATTACTTTAATTTTACTTTACTTGACAGATCTCTTACATAAGGGTCTCTCTCTCTCTCTCTCTTCCATTAAGATGCATGCTTCTGCTATTTCTGCTCATTATAATACAGACCCTCCCATCTTTTCCCACCAGCTCATGAGACAGTTTCTCAGAGGAGCTAAGAACTTAAGACCTCCTAGATCTCCTCCCATTCCTGCTTGGGATCTCAACTATGTTTTGGAAAAACTAACCTTGCCTCCTTTTGAGCCTGCTGCCTCTTCTGACATCAAGTTTTTATCTTGGAAGACAGCTATCCTGTTAGCCCTAACCTCTGCCAGGAGAGTTTCAGAGTTACAAGCTCTTATGGCTGTGGAACCTTATATTATTTTTCATCAAGACAGGGTATCTTTGAGGACTAATCCTACCTTCATGCCTAAGGTGGTTTCCAAAGTGGCTTTAAATCAAACTATCCACATGCCAACCTTTTTCCCCACTCCTCAAAATAAAGGGGAAAGGATCTTACATTCCCTGGATGTACACAGACAACTACGTTTTTACCTGAACAGAACCAAGGACATCAGAAAATCAGAACAATTGTTTGTTTCTTATGCTTCAAGTTTCCAAGGTAAAGCCATTTCAAAACAGACCATTTCTAAATGGATTGCTCATGGAATCAGATTTTGTTATTCTCACCATGGAAAGCAAATCCCAGGGAGTATACGGACTCATTCCACCAGAGCTGCTGCCACTTCTGCAGCCTTCCTCAGGGGAGTTCCTACCAAGGACATTTTGGAAGCTGCAACTTGGAGTTCAGTGCATACTTTTTCTAAGTACTACAATCTACCTCTAAGTCTAGGGCAGGCTTTGCCTCTGCAGTCTTGCAGGGCCTTTTAGCCGCCCCTTCCTTTTTATGACCACCTCCCATTCTCTCAGCTTTGGGATTCTACCCTACAGTCATGACTGCAACAGTGAAACACGATGAACATAGTACAGTTGTGTACACCTACCATAAATGTAGATGTTAGAGTGTCTTCACTGTTGCAGTCTGGGTTTCCCTCCCTCCTGTCCCCTCTTATTTTTACTTTTGTGTATTTCCTTTTTTCACCATTCTTCTGAGGTGTATTTGCAAAGGTTATGGGACCTTTTTCATTTTGGGACTCCTGACATCTGGGGCAAGAAAAACTGGAGAAGATGGCGTTGGCTGTCAGCTTTGTACTCCTGGCGCCCTGACGTCAGGGAGCATGGTTGAACAGCCGACCCCGGACCCAGACTTTGGGATTCTGGCCGACTGAGGGCTGCCTGCCAGCAGGGGAGAACCCTACAGTCATGACTGCAACAGTGAAGACACTCTAACATCTACATTTATGGTAGGTGTACACAACTGTACTTTCCATATGCAAGACTGCATGTGAGGAAACTCCAGTGGTACTTAAAGTCTTTGGTGCCAACATTCTCTGGACCTGGAAACGGTCATTCCTGTCATACCCTGTCTAAGGACAGAGTTCTTCTTGTGGGCAGAAGCATGCAATCACAACAAGGGACTGCCATTTACTCAACCGCAAGCCGCCTAGACCCTAACCACAGACACATCAGACTATGCCTGGAGGGCACACATGGACGGAAAATGTATTCAGAGCCACTGGAGCCCTAGTCAGATTCATCTGCACATCAACCAAAAAGAGATGCTAGCTGTACAGAATGCCCTGACAGCTTTCATATCCTTAATCTTTCCAGGACAACTGCTAATAAAAACAGTTATGTGGTACATCAGCAAGCGGGGGGGAACCCATCCCTATCCATTTTGCAGGCTAGCCATGGCCCTGTGGAACACTGCATTGAACATTCAAGTCCATCTGCCAGGCAAACAAAACTTACTGGCAGACAACTGAAGCAGAAATCTCCTAGACCCACACGAGTGGCAATTGAAGCACAGCACCTTCAACCTTCTGATTCAGAAATGGGCGACCCCAGAGGTGGAGCTCTCTGCCTCCCCCTACAACCACCAGCTCAGCAAATTCTGCACCAGGAATTCTCACAGCAGGGCCTGGAAAGTGGATGCCCTGTCTTTTCAGTGGGTAAATCTCTCAATCTATGCCTTTCCCCCTCTGAACCTCCTTTCAAGAGTATTACTCAAGATAAAGCAGGACAGACCAAGGACAATTCTGATTGCCCTGGACTGGCCACGCCAGCACTGGTACCCACTCCTGCGCAGCCTGACATTGGTGCCACCCTGGCACCTACACCAGAATCCAACCCTCCTCTCTCAGCAGGAGGGACAGATTCTGCATCCACAACTGCAAACCCTAAATCTTGCAGCCTGTTTTATTCCTTGAATTCTCCCCCAGCAACCTTAAGCAAATGGGTGCTGAACATCATTCTTGAAGCCAGAAGACCCAGTACAAGAAAATCCTATGCTGATAAGTGGAAAAGGTTCTGCTCATTGATTGTCTAAAGGAGGGGACACAACACTGCCCTCTCTGCCTCTTATCTTGGATTACCTAGCAGATCTAATCCACAAAGGCCTGTCCTTCTCCTCCATTAAGATACATGCCTCAGCCATTTCTGCTCATTCCAACTCTGAGCCACCTCTCTTCTCGCATGCTCTTATCAAACGGTTCCTGAGAGGGACAGACAAATTAAGGGGCCACCAAGGAGAGCACCCACCCCTGCTTGGGACCTTAACTTTGTACAAGAAAAGCTCACGCTTCCCCCCTTTGAACCTGCTGCATCCGCAGAGTTAAAATTCCTCTCTTGGAAAACAGCCTTGCTTTTAGCCATCACTTCAGCTAGACGAGTGCCTGAGCTACAAGCACTCATGGCTGTGGAACCCTTCATTATTTTCCATGCTGACAGGGTTTCCCTCAGGACTAACCCTTCCTTTATGCCCAAAGTGGTGTCCAGTGTGGCTCTCAATCAATCCATCCATTTGCCAACCTTCTTCCCTAATCCTAAAAATAAAGGGAAAAGGATCCTGCATTCCTTGGACGTGCACAGACAGCTCAGATTCTACCTTGAATAGGACTAAGCCCTTCAGAAAATCTGACCAGTTTCTACTCAGCTTTGCAACAGGGGCAGAGGGCAAAGCCATTTCCAAACCATTTCAAAATGGATAGCACACTGCATCCATTTCTGCTACAAGCACCATGGGAAGCCAACCCCTCAGGGGGTCAGAACACATTCCACTAGGGCAACATCTACCTCTACAGCATTTCTCAGGGGAGTCCCTACCAGGGATATTCAGGAGGCTGCTACCTGGAGTGTTCTGTACACACCTTCACCTAGCATTACCACCTATCTATCTTTTCCAAATCCGGGGCAGGATTTGCTACAGCAGTCCTGCAAGGCAGAATCCACCTAAGTGTGATGACTGCAACAGTAAAACACGAAGAACATAGTACAGTTGTGTACACTTACCATAAATGTAGATGTTCGAGTGTATTCACTGTTGCAGTCCTTGTTTCCCTCCCTCCAGCCCCCTGGATTTTTCTCTCTCTTTCTCCTGTCTATTGCTATTACTAACCCCTTCTGGGGTATTGGTATTTACTTTTTACTGGTGGTGTGTTCCCCACCATAACCTAGCTCTCTATTTGAGGGGGCTCCTGACATTTGGGGCAAAAAAAAACTGATGTAATTGCGTCGGCTGCCTGTTTTTATACCCCTGACGACCTGACGTCAGTCCTGGAGTGACAGCATCTGACGCAGAAATACAAAGTCTCTGGTATTTGGGCCAACTGAGGGCTTACATGCAGGCAGATAACCCAAGTGTGATGACTGCAACAGTGAATACACTCAAACATCTACATTTTTGGTACGTGTACACAACTGTACTTTAAGCTTCACAAGTTAGGATTTTTAGGAAAGAAACCTTTCACTAACAGTTACTTGCATTATAGCAGCATGCACCCTCGTTATATGAAGAATAACATTCCCAAAGGACAGCTCATAACAGCTAGTCAAATGACAAGTGAAAAGGGTGACTTTTTGAAGGAAATAGAATTTATTACTACCTTGTTTGTTGAAAGAGGGTATGGTAAATTAAAAGAGCTGGCTGAATATGTTTCACAGAATAGGGACGGGTCTCCTTCCAGCCATCCTTGAGCATGGGTTTTCCATCATCAATACAAAAGAGAACCATGACACGAACACATCTGATGTTGGTAATTTCTTTTGTTTGGACATGACAGTAGACAGTGGTATTATCAGAAATATTATTTCTGACAATTGGGACATTCTAGAGGGAAATAAAGACTTAAATCTATAGTGGGGACCCAACCAAGGTTTGTATACAAAAAATCAAAAGAACTTAAAAGATATTTTAGAAAGAGAGAAACAAATTTGCATATTGTTCTAACATCGCACAGAAAAAATGGGGCATGTATAAGTGTGGAAACTGTAACACATGTAGATACATTTCTGACGGTTCTTTAGTTAATTTAGAACATTTGCCTTATACTTTGAAAATTTCCGGGCATTTTAACTGCAAGAGGAAAGGAGTTATTGGTATGTATGCATATTATAGTGCATTCTGCATTGGTATGACTACAAGAGCCCTATGCACCAGAATAAAAAAACATTATTACAATATTAGAAAACAAGACAAATGCTTTTTATAAGCATACTATCATTTGTCCTATGTACAAAAAATTTTTGTTTTCTGTGCTGGAGCAAGGAAGTCATGATTTCAGGGGTGGCAATTTTAAAACAAATCTAGAACAAAAGGAAGCTTTGGCAAATCAGATTAAACTGAGATAAAAAACCTGATGCTGTCAACATTAAATGTTTTTTGAAAGACCGTAGAGTTCTATATAATGCAATAACTTCCTGAGTTTTGAAATTTTATTGATTGATTGTTTAAGTGGAAATGTGTTTACTGGTGCAGAGGCATTTCAAAACTGTTTTTAAATGTGATGTTGAGAATGTATATTTTATTCTGAAGAAGTTTGGTTGCGAAAGTGTGGATTAAAAGTATTTATTACGCTAACATCGTGTGGATTTCAGTCTCTTCTTCTGCTTCTTCCAGTTTGGTTATATGTCAATCTGTGTTACTGCCAGACAGTCATAATCGTATCCCCATATCTGGGCAAGATGAATTTATTAGAGTTGTTTTGCATATAGTTCCAGAAGTCGACCAGAAAGTTGATATTGTGAGCCAGTAATGATTAGTGTGTATTTTTTTACGTGGATCACTGTTGCAGTAGTCCTTACATGTGGGTCTTCTGTCTGCAAGAAGGCTGGACATCTGACCTAATTTCAGAGCTTTGCACCCATTAACAAGGCCAGGCTGATGCCATGTTTAAAGAGATGTCAGGACCCTCCCAGTGTGAAAATAGCATCAGCCCCTTCCATCTTTAATTCTTTCTTGCCCACAGTATAGTTGTACCCATTGCATATTAGCATTTATCAGTTCAGCCATTCATTTTGTATTCTGCAGAGCTAGCAAATAAGAATGCAGTTTGAAATCTTTTTCTTGGGGCATATTCTGATTGCTGCACTTCTGTGCTATTGTTTTGAGTTAGGCTCACGTGCTACTGGGTTTAGTGGATTGTGCCCACCCCAGAAAAGATCCCATTGTGCAGGTGAGAGGCAAGTCTTCCATGGAAACTTTTATTTCCAGTTTGTCTTCTGTTTGGGACCATTATTACAACGTAATTACCTGTGGCATTTATACTAGTAAAAAGACTCTCTGGTGAAAGGAGGAGACTCTCTTAACTTACATTGGCAAGAAAAGGCTGGAGACATTGTCCTGGCAATCTGCCATGTCTAGTTGCCCATTTTTGGATTTGTCGACTAAAAAAAATTAAAACAGACTTTTGAAGAGGTGATCAAGTGAGAAGGAAACAGCGAATGCAGTCTTTGTTGTCATCTCAGGTTGGCCTGTTTAGAGGCTTTAGTAGCCTGTAGCTGTGAAGCCTGCAATTTCAGAGGTCCCTGCTGATGACCCTAACAAATCCTCTAAAGCCAAATACTGCACTCTCTTTGTAGTTTACCAGTAGGACAATGTCTTCTTGGTACTGGTGCACAATGTCTACACTTGTGAAGTAGAGCTTTGGGATTCTTGCTCATGTATCCCATTATCCATCAAGCCTGCTATCCACTCTGTCAGGAATGCTGCTATCCACTCTGTCAAGAATGGAGGTGTCCCAGTTGTAGACTTGCACCACTCTAGACCCCTTTCTGTCTCCTTCTGACAAATTCTTCGACGTGTTTTCTGTTCCTTTCCCTTCCCAGGCTCCCCTGACAAGACTGATTTCAGGCTGTTGCAGTACTGTTACTTTATGCAGAGCCTGCAGGGGAAGACCTTTTACCATCGGTCTCTGGCATCCTCCCATCAAAACAGGAGGATGACGAAGGAACTCTGTCCTGTCATGGCAAAAGACGTTTCTCATTCAGTGGAGGAGGAAGATCTGGCTTACAGATTCTAGATGTCTTTCCATCAGCGGTACGATGTTGATACGAGCACACCCTGTCCTCTTATGTCACCCCTCCCCTCTGAGGACGTTTAATTTGGGGACATCTTGTCTTTTGAGGAATTATTTAAGTAAGAAGTTAGAGAAGCTTTTGTTGTCCTGAAGCGGTACCAAGAGCTTCTGGTCTTGAACATTCCTATGCTGTTTGTTGCTTTTCCAGTTTAAGGCCTTGGGTGGATACCTTTTTTGCTGCATCCTTGGAATAAAACTCTCAAGCCCCTAATTCTAGGAAGCAAGGCTGGGCTCCCTTCATATACCTCTACAAGATCCCCATAGTGGATCCAGAATTGATGTTCCCAAATAATGCCAAGGAGTCTAAAGTTGGTTTCAGACAGCAGTGCACTTCCTGGTGACTGGGAGTGTAGGATCTTGGACCAACTTGGGAAGAAGGGTATGTGCAGCCGTTAAACCTGGCCTTTTTATCTCTGAACTGTTTGACCCTCATGTTGAAGTGTCAGGGTGAGCTCCTAAAGAAGTTTTAAATAGATTGTGGAGCTTATTGACAATACCATAGAAGTGTTAAACTTGACTGTGCCATGCTGCACCCCTTCCCCACATCATCAAAATCACCTCCCCAGCCCTTAAAAACCCATTCTCTCCTTCCTTGATAAAAGAAAAAAAAATAGGGGGCCATCTGACCTCATTTTGTGGAAAAGTAGAGAAAGAGTAACAGATCAATGGGTATTGCAAGTTCTGCCCCAGAGATAAAGGCTGTAGATTTTGTCAAGGTCAGAATTTCAGGGAATCTTGCCATTACCAAAGGAGCAAGGTCAGTGAAACTGCTACTTAGAATAGTTGCTTCACAGAAAGAATTCAAAAAGGGGAAGATGCACAGAGTTCTGTTCAAGTTTAATCTTGATGCAAAGGAAGGACTGGATGTTTATCATTCCCAATGCTACAGTAGCTTGTAGGCTACATAGGTATGTTTTGCCCAAGGCACAATAACTGACCTAGCTACCGAAAGCTGTGGCTGTTTCCCACACTTCAACTCTGACTGCTAATTAGTCATCTATGAGGAAGGAAAATCAGCAGTCACAGAGAAAATCTTCAGTACTTTTTTTGCTCGCTATAGAAGCAGCAGCTCAGAGGCTTCACAAGAGCAGCAGATGACAACAGATGTCCTTCTATTCAGTGTTGCAGTGTTCTTTACATATGGGTTGTATTCTGCCCAGTGACCTGATGTCCAACTTGTATGCAAAAGCTTATAGTAACTGCCAGTACATGGGACATCGCACATAGGTACTGGCAAATGTCAGTCATAAAATAGACACCTGCACGTGTACCATTCTCAGTACTTTTCGTTGCTGTTTGGAAAGGTTGACTCCTTTGTATGGTCTGTGGTCGGATACCTTCGCTCCACTTCCAGCTTAAGATAAGTACCCCATTGGGGATTTATTTTTTTGCTGCTGATGTTTACTATTGTTCATGTCATCCAGGAAGGACAAGTGTAGGTCTGAAAGGCAGATTCCACATAAGGGTAGTCATGAGCTTTGCTTGTTTTGTTTGGGGCCTTGTCCCGATCACTTTTCCTGTTCTATTTGCCAGACTTTGAGAAACCGTCTTTTGGCCTTAAATCTTTATCTTGAAAATCAAAGACTCAAACATCTGGCTAGGGACGTAGTGGAGGGTTCCGGGGTTCCTTCGGTTGAGCAGAGTTTGAAGAGGAAGGTAAGCAAGCTAAGACCTGAATCCTCTTTCTCTGTGCCGGGCTCCTCTGACGTTCCCCTTGAGTTCGGTGAAGACCCGATGGTATGGCAGGTACCTCTGGGGAAGCTATCAAGAGTGTGGATCCTAGCACGCAGACGTCCAGTTCTGGTGACTTGGGGGAGCTGTGGCTGTTGGAGGATGCTCCTGCTTCTCCACCTGGGGATCCATCAGACGTTGGGCCTAAGTGCAACCTCTCTCCTGCAGTGGAGAAGCCCATTAAAAAGAAACGGAAAACTAAGCACCCAAATGTTCCTTCCACTCCTTCCCCTCCTCAGATTGGGATGCATTTTCACAGGGTCTTACTAGTGTCCTAATGGCACTGAGGTCTTCAGCTTCTTCCCTCTGTATTGCAGCATTCAACTCTATTGTAGTACTGGCTTCTGGGTCTCAGGGTTTTTCCTGTATGCAGGCTTTGGAGTTGCAGGTCCTTGACTCTGAAGATTCTTCTTCTGATGAAGACTTCCTGGCATACTCCACCCAGATTCATTCCTCTCTGGAATATGCTTGTCATGAGGATGAGTCTAATGGGGGAGATTCCCCTATAGAAGAGCTTTCTTTTGGGGAAAGTATTAATAAGATGAGGGAATTTTTTAAATGGGATTCCTCCCAAATTTCAGAAGCACAAAAATGTTTCTATGAGTTTCTTCATATGGAAGCCCCTGCACCATCTGCAGTTCTGCCTATTCTTCCCCTTTCTTGGATGCGTTTGCTTCTATTTCTAAAAACCTTGATTCCCAAGCACTGCTCCCAAGAGATGTGACAGATTTTATAAGGTCCCAGATGACTGCAAGTTTCTTTATAAATGCCCCTCTTCTGACCCAGCTGTGGCCTCTATTGCCTCTGACAAATATCCTCACTTGTCTCCTTTGCTAAGCTGCTTCCCTCTGATAAGGAGAGCAGGATATTGGAAAGGCTGGGTAAAAAAGTATATACTTCATCAACCTTGACTATTAGGGCTATTAATTACCAGACACACCTGTCTAGGTACTCCCTGGCTTTGCTTTCTCAGGCATCTCAAGCTTTGTCCAAATTACCTCAGTCAGAGGTTGCCTCAGGTTCTCAATCTGCTGTATGCATCGTCTCCGGTAGCTAGGCATTCCATTAAGTTCATCTGTGATGCAGTGGAGGCATCTGCCAGGTCTGGGGCCTCTGCATCTGTTCTTCGAAGACATTCATGGTTAAGGCTCCAGTCATTACCTGATGGTATAAAGGCCAAACTGTTTGATGCTGCTTTAGATAATTCTGCCCTTTTTGGTTCAGATGCTGCAGAACTTTTCAAATCTTTGCAGAAAAAGTGAAGGAGCTCCAGGTCTTAAAATACTTGCTTGTTTCCCCAGTCCCCAAATTCCATAGGAATTTTCCTGCCAAGACTTCCTTTGTC